>NC_088685.1:193613246-193910746 GCF_028017835.1 Emys orbicularis
TCCTAGATCCCTCTAGCTTGTGCCAAACTCCAGTAGTTCAGCGTGGACCTACTATTGCAATCAATGTATGTAGAAAGCAAAAGATCTCACAAGATATATATCTTGAGGAATCTTAGAATTAAATTGTTTGTTCCTTTCTTTTTCTACATTGTTGTTCTTCTCTTTATTGTTGAGGGGAATTCTCAATAGTTGATTTTGGGCCAGTTCAAATACAAGCAGCATTGTGAATTTGGCTTGCATGATACATGTTTCTTCCATCAATAACTGGCCCAGTAACCTCAGTTAGGTTTCATACAATATGTAGTCACTAAACACACAGATATATTGTAGTCCAACCTGATTAATCCACTATGAATCAAGCTGCAAAATCCATTCTGATGTAGATTAAAAAATTCAAATAGTCAATTTCAGATTAGCAAATTATTGGTTCATGTACAGTTGTGACCTGTGTGATTTATCATTACCTTGAAATGCTGCATGGTATTCTGAAGTAACTATGTGGTAATGATGCACAAATTCCAATGGAAATAAAGGTGCAGTAACTACTCAGTGATTGCTCATGTCTGTCTATAAATAAACCTGGTCTACTTAGTAAACTTGATTACTTCCCATGTTATTCCATAAGAAACTGGTAAAGAAACTGTCAGCACCGTCTGTTTAAGGAGAAGTGTTACCACAGTATGTAACCTTTGGACACTCCAAAAATGCTTGTGAAGAACATCTTGGTAGGGTCTAACTACATTTTAAAAAAGAGAGAGAGAGATCATGTATTAAGAAAACAATGTCTGGTGATGGTAACCCCTTTCTGATTTTCTAAATTAGCCTCTCTCCAAACAGGCTCATATCCTAGGAAATGCCTGCAATTAGTAGAGTATCTAAAGAAAATAGGCACAAATAGCAATAAGAATATTATTATCATAGCAGTTCCCAATAGTGCTGCTATCATTAAAGGTCTATTTGTATTTTCATTATAAAACCCTTGTTTTCAGATTTGTTTTTTACATGACTATAAACATTTGAACCATGCAGAAATTTTGGCAGACATGCCATGCAGAAATCTTGAGGCTGATAACACGTTTGTTTTAAACGCTTTAAAAATAATGGCTTGATACTTATCACCAAAAAGCTCTGTTTTGATTATATGCTCCTATTAATGTACGGCTTCTGAACTGTGTATTTCTTTGTATAAGAGGCAATGCTTATAACATGTGAATAGTCTAACCCTTTTTTCTCTTTTTGGGTGGGAATATAAATAGAATCTCAATAATTCCCATTCATGACTTGGGATTTTGCTACCATTGCACATGCTGAAGTCAGCTGGCATACCCGTGGAATAAGGTACAACTCCGTGGCTTAAATTCTGGCCCATTGAGGCCAATGAGAGTTTTGCCACTGGAGTCAAGACTTCACTCCCTGTGAGTAAGGTTAGCAGCATTGTGTCACTGGAGATGAGCTGACAAAGACTGAATTTTCCAAACTCACATATGCAGAATGCAATAGATAAACAAACAAAATGCATCACAAAGAGGACATTGATAATTTATTCAGCAGATATAATATAACTGAAATTAATTATAATATTTCATCATATACTAGTCAAAGTTCTTCAGTATAGTTAGTAAAAGTAATGAAGTAACATTACATATTTGCTCGAACTTGATGAAGACCACTTTTGAGTCTAAGTTATGAGAAATACGGATTGTGTATGTATATGTAATATTTGTGAATGAAATGTATTATGGCTGTTCATTGGCTTATGGTTTCAGTGCAGAACCTGTGATTGAATGTCTATTTCACAAAAGACACCTTCACCACTGATATCCTTTTTAACAGTTTCATTAAGGAAGCTAAGGATTGAATAGGTCTCAACCATAGCAGTGATCCTTCCAATCTGAGGAAGAAGCATGTTGACAAGGCAGTGGGGGGAAGCATGTCCTGCAATTGCTCACCTTGGCTGTGGATACAAAGAGCACTTTAGTCACTAAGGCAGTCAGCTTGGTGCCTTTTATGACAACTGAATTCGCTGCGGTTAGTTCCTAAGGTCCTTACTTGATTTAGGTAAAACATCATTTCTTCCACATAATTCTAGAATCCCTGAATGCATTCATAGTAAAACAGTTCAATTTCAAATATCCCTGAGCTTGAAATGGTCAAAGACAGCTTGACAGGGACTCAGAAGGTAGCTAATAATGCTGCCTTAGTTAGAGTGGAGTAGTCTCCAGGAACAGCAAACAGAACCACTCATATGTCAGGCTATATATTAATGTGAGATTTTAACTCCTTCTACATGGGTGCACAGGGAAATGAGAGAGCATAAAGCAAACCCTTACTCCTTTGCACTGGCTACCTGTATCACCAGTTGCAGCATGGAGGGGAGAGCAGCCTCCATTAGCTGCAACTTCCTGTCCTGCGCAGGTAGGCCGGGAATGGGTGGAGTCTTGACTATGCCTCCCCAGCTTACTGGTCAGCTCACCTGAGCTGAATGGAAAAGGAATCAATCTACACAATGTATAGTGCTGGTATGGATTTATTAATCTCCCTGCCCCCACACCTTTGCAGTAAAGAAGGTACCAGTGACCAGGTTGTGACTGTATGTAGCAAAGCTACAATTTTATATATAGAGAATGTGCACAGAGGTTTGCTAGAAATGCTGCCTTATATCAGTGCCAACTCTAAACATAGTTATCAATAGTAAATAGGAATTTGAGAACTGTGTTTGGAGTTAACATGGGTTGTTCTGCATCCTTTCCCACTACGCATAGTCGCAGCTCTTGTGATGGTGCGCAGGTCTGCCCTGTTTTGTTATGTAATTATATGAAACCATGCAAATACCCTCAAAATGCAAGTTTGTATTTTGTCTGAATATGACCTCTTTAAGTTAATTTTTATGCATCAAAGCTATTTGACATTTACCAAAACAAATTCAAATCTCTTGGAGAGATTTTTATGACAAAAACACCATTGATCTGACAGCTTGTTCTCTAGGGAAGAATAGTGCGGCTGGCATTAAAGACTTAATGCTTCTAAAGTTCTCCTTTACTACTAGTCCCAAGGTATAGTGTCTGGGCCTGGGCAAAACAAGCTGCCATGGTGGCAGCTGGGAGTTTGACAGTGTTATGAAGAATTGGAACTGTTGATCAGTGAGTTGTTACACTGTTGATGACAGCATTGCAAATTAATTCTGAAATTAACTGAGGGGACATGAAGAGGTCCTACTGTTTATCTGAAAAAAGAAGGGCAGTATAAAATTACCAGTGAAGCTGAGTAGAAATTGTTCTGTAAATTCCACGTAGCAGGTGGATGTATTTATAAAATGTGGATGTCTTTGGAAATCTGCATTCACCTAAAGAAACCTGGTGGTTGAAAGAGATGAGTAATAAGAGTTATAGTTGAATGTTTTTTGGTTCTTTATTGTTTTTGTAAATGATTTATTGCACCTATTGTATCTTAGAGATGAGGAATTAGTAAGCTGATATTTCTTTTCTATTCTTAAAATAAACTGTTATTTTGCAAAATGAAATAATTTCTCACATACCAGGTATTTCTACCCTTTGTTAGATATTATTCAGCTTAGAGTACTTCCAAATACTCAATGTTATTGCATCTACGTGTGCAGAATGCCGTATACTTAAAATCTTAGGTATCATTCACTGGTTTGTAGTAGCCATTAACATATGCTTTTCCCATGGTTTGTGTACTTATTCTAAGCATGTGCCTTTTACAATGCAGAACACAAGAGACTTGTTTTGTAAGATTAATGAAGGTCACCAAAATTCTCAAAAGTATTCTGATAATTAAGGCTTTGTTTATCAAAAACAAGTTATATTAAGAGCAAAAAGATTCATGGTAATTATTCATAATCTTAACAATTCAAGTGTAGCCACCTCATTTGTGCATTTAATTCTTCTTGTTAATGTTTTGCATAAATCTGCATAATTACTTGAGTTGCCTGTTGTAATTTTGACAGCTACTCAGTTCATGTGCACTAAAGTATATCAAAAGCTTGATGTGCTGAATATTTATAATTGTACGTATGTTCTTGGGATAATATTTTTTCAACAATATTTTTAGTTTTTGTAAAATTGACATGGTATACTTGGAAAGATTGCCAAACATAGATCTCCATAATAGGGAGCACATGACGGAAATAGACCAACATTTAAAGGTACAGTACCAGTTTTTTAAAGTATTTTACAGAAAATACATATGAATTGTGCACATTAAATGTTTCTGATAATACTCCATTGTCTGAATTATACTTAATAAATATGAACATAGCGTTTTAATTTTTCCGAATATTTTCTGCATGTGTATGGTGTAGCCTGCTGCCTAGATTTATACACAGGCACACATCAAATGGTACTGGGGGAAAAAAGCACAACATTAGTATTGTATAGCATTATACAAAAGCTAGCCTTACTGTTATACAGACTGCGTCATTGTGTTGCTCCCCTTGGGGATGTGGTGGGGTGCGAGAACTATCTGTGATGTAAGGTAAACCCCCTCCCCAAAAAGAAACCCAATCCAAACCAAACCAAAACAAAAATCCTTAGTTTCCCAGATGATCCTCAACATTAACATTTTCCAGTGATTGGGAAAATAAGACCACCTTTTTCAGATCAATGGATGATATATAGAAATAATAAAAATAAGAGAGATCAATCAATAAAGTTATATTATCCTCCCACCAACCTATTGGGAAAGAAAGGACTTTGTAGCCTGAGGATGTGCTAATGACCTCTTCTGCATAAGTGGTAAACGTAAGATTTCACAAAGACAGCAGGTGCTGTGGCTATTTGTAAACATCATTTTGCTGGTGGACTATAAAGGCATTTAAAACCTCATTACCACAAAAAGTTTTCTGTGCGTCTGATGATTATGTCTGGCACAAGGTAGTGTGAGCCTCCAGTCAGTTGAAATCACACATTATTCAGTCTCTTTTTAAATGTGTTTTTTTGTTTTGTTTTATTGTTGTTGCTTTTGTTTTGTTTTTTTAAAGTGAGAAATAAGATTAATCTGAAAATCCTGCCAGGAAAAAAATAAAATTCACTTCAAGTTCAGTTATTTTACAGTAAAAGATGGTATTTTTTTCCTTTGTGTTTTTTAAAGACAGTTTTCTTTATTTCTGAAAGACTGGTTTTGACCACGCCATCATACTTTCTTTCATTTAAAACAACGAAGAGGTATATAAGGTGTTTTCAAAATTTGTCCTTTGTTATGCATGCTGATGTCACTAAGAAAATTCTTTGTGTTGCACTTAAGGAATACTATTCAAATCAGATATGTTTGTATTTAGGAACCTACACTACATAATGACATTTTGACCTTACCAAAATGGTAGTTTGCATTATAAAAGATATATTTACATTGATTAGCTCTGTAATACCAAGTTTCACATTTTCAACTTAATGACTTTGCTTAAATAACGGGAGTGAGAGAGGAGAGGAAAGAAGGGAGATAGGGAAACCTATTTCATCCATTAAAATCTTCTTGTAAATAGGAAATAAATTAAACACACAAAATACTCTTACCTAACGAGAGAAGAAAACAAATACATTCAAATAGTATCAAAAGCAGAAGTGAAATTGTCCTCTTTGATTTTGATGTAACTGCACAGATTTCTTCTCTGTTCACAGAGGGGATACTGTAGATTAATTTTGAACACTTAAAATATTAAAAATATGGGGCAGCATTTTGTCATAAGATCCACTCCAAGGGTTTAACACTGAAGGAGGAGGGAGAAAGGTGGGGGGGAGGTATAAACTGGGCCTATTATATTCAAAATATATCGGGGGTTGATTTAAGAGTAAAAGAATGAAAAGTGCAGTTGTCATGCACTGCTATCTTTCACTTTAATGAGCACTCAAATGTAAGTGAAAAATTAAAAGGTTGTTATATTTAGAAATAGCTGGAGCCATACACTGGATGTATGTTGCACACAGTGGGGAATGAACATAAAAAATGAGGGGGGAAAACCATCCACATTGCAGCTATATGCATTAATTAAAAGAAGTTTGTTAAACTAAATTTGAAAAAAAAAAAAAACTTCTTTAATTGTGTTTACCCAAAAGCCTTTTCTTCCTAATTTAAATAGCATAAACATCTGGACTAAAGCAATATTAGAATCATGGCAGTAGTCAAGCAAATCTTGTGGAAAATAATGAAATTAGATCCCTGGTGTTGTGACAGAGTAAGGGCAGGATACATCAGTTCGATGTTAATAAAATTTCCATGAATGACTGAATACAATTAAGAAATTGTCAGTTGCGGCAATGAACTTTTGTAGCTCATAGATGTTTGCATCATTTGATTATGCTGGCAATTTAAAATTGTTTGTTAGTGTCTGTGTTGGGATATTAATTATGACCTTTATTATAGCCCACAATTAAACTAGTCTTATAGCGGCACACAGCCTGTGTTGTGATAGTGAAGGATATGAACTGTTTCGAATGGGGTCTTGCTATATTCAGACCATTCACTGATCTTTCAAACTGGAAATTATTTGAAATGATCGAGTACTTTAAAAACCAATAGAACTGGGTTGAGTAAGCCCTTTAATACAGAAATTTCTTTTTAATAGTGTTTTAACAGTTTCAATTGCTAACAACATCTGTAAAACTGTTTTAAAAAGAGAGAGAGAGAAAGAAAAAGCATTTTTAACTGAGACTCAAAGATAAGCTTTCTCCTGTTTCAGGAAGAGAAAACAATTATTCATTGGTTAATTAGCTGTAAACAACTTTTTAAAGACACATCCATTATATATGTAATTATTTGAAAAAAGCTTTAATGTTATTTGTGCTAATGTATAATTATTAGTACTTGCTAAAAAGATTAACAGTACTTAGATGACCACTACTGTTGAGAAATATCACAGCAGAGAGATGAGATTAACATCAGGAAGGAATGTGTAGTGATCAATCAGATGTATTATTGCACCCTTTTAGTGGTGACAATGAACAAATCACACATTCAAAACAAAGCATTTCAAATTGAAGTCACATCGTTTTTTATCTTTAATATTTCTATGATACTTGAAGAAAATACCTCACAGCTAAAGTATTTATATTCCCAGTGGATTACACAGTTGCTGTGATTTTTTAAATCTCTGTGGGCATATTTGTCCTTTTGGGGTTTTTTTTTGTTTTTGGTGGTAGAAGTAGTTGTACAATGATTATTGCATTGCATTGAGTGGTAACTTTTTACACAGATGTACTGAAGGCATTGTAAATATTATACCTGGTTTATTAAGAAGATGTTAAGTTTTATTTATTTGTATACATATATAGGCATTTATTTACTGGATAATTGTTTATCATTGTTACCATATAAATGAAAAGTATATTTAAGAATAATATTTTAAAAGATTTCAAGATCATTTACATAGGTAAACAGAAAAGTTAAACTTTACCACTTATCTAATTCATTGCATATTACTAACAAAACATTAGAGTAATAATATTGAAATGTGTGTTGACATTTGCATTTGTTTATCAAAAAGGGGCTTGGAAATGAATTCTAAAATTACACTGGAAGAGACTATTTGGGGCCCACTGCTAGAAGGACTTAAGCAATGGAGTAACTTAATTCCTTTAAGTCATTCTCTTGAGTTTTGATTGTTAAGATATGTCATTTTTCGACATAATGCTACAGAAGTCATTGGGCTCATGAGACGCTATTAGAAATTGGTTGGTTCTGTGAAAAAGTTCCATATCTAATCAAATAACATGGGTTCCTTGGTAGTCAGTGTGCCAACTCCCAATTATATTTGTTGAATTTGTTAATTTTTCAGAGCCATTTTTTAAGCGAATGTAGAGAAAAGTACAGTATTGACAGTCCTGGAGCTGATGTTCTCTTGCTACAGAAGCAAGACAGACAGCATGAATAGGAGTGCTGCTACAAGTTTCCTGTACATACTGTCCAACCAATGGTGCTTCAGGCCTGACTTGAAAGAACCAACCCAAGGGGCGAGAGGGCTATTCAGTCTCCATGTTTATTGAATTTGGCTGTTTTTCAAAAGCTGCCAGTAAGAGTGCTAACTCCTGGCAGTTGTGCAATGGGTTTTGTGATGCTGATTCAAACACTGTTCAAGGATTTCTGATATTTTAAACAACACAAATGCTGCCCAATTTTCTTTTTTATGAAGTTGGAATAACAGTATCTCACTGTGATGCATATGAAGCAACACCACACTGGTGACTCTGGCATTATAGTTCACTGGGCATTTTCAATGTACTGCAGTATATTAAACTTAAGCAAAAAGAATCACATTTTCATTCCTCATATTTTCTTTAAAACCCATCATTTTGGATGGTCAGGCCCTCTGACATAGAGGTTCATCTGGAAGGGAGGCCAACTGTAACTATTGTTTTACTTAGCTGACAAGGAAATTATTGTATTTGAAGGGATTTGTGTATTTAAACATAGATGATTACTTAGAAGTGTTGGTTGTTGCAAAATGGATGCCTTGTAGCTCAATTTACTAATTTATTTTGTGATCTGTGACTAAACTGAGTAAACAGCACCAGCCTCTTTACATTTTATCACTGGGTCAATTTACTGATGGGAGAATCAGAGTCACTAAACAGTTCAGCACGCTTGTAATTTCTGAGTATTGAGCCACTAAAAGCACTAAAGAGAAGACTATGGGAAAAGAGTAGAGCTTGATATGAAGAGGTTTAAATGAAATTCAGGTATTTATTTATTTTTGGTTTGGAATGAATAGGCAAGGCTTAGCTTTATTGTCCATTGTGGTTACAAAAGCTATTCTGTTTCCCATCACATGTGGCAATAGGACATGCATGATATGCTCATGTGTAGGAGAAAATAATTGGTAAAGTTTCAGGTAAATGCTGAAGCTTAAAGAGACATAGACAAGTTATTTTGATTACATTTATTTTTACTCTTCATTGTCTAATATACTTTATGAGAAGGTTGAAGAATTTCTTTCAATTCTACTTTTATGTTTTCCATTATTAATGTTCCCCCTTGTTTCTAGGTTAAAAGTATCATGACTGTTCATTTGCTACTTACTTGTGAACCAGCCTTATCAGTGATTCAGCACAATTCTGGGAATAATATTAGGACATGATTCTGCTCCTATTGAAAACAACCAATTGGAGTTCTGCCGTTGACTTCTGTGGGGTCGATTGTTAACTAACTAATACTGCATATCCACCAGAGGGAGCACAAGTCCACAAGTGGGGTTTCTAGGACTAAGCATTTGGCAGATGGGTTGGCAAAAATTGCCTCTGGGGGTGGGGAATGGCAAGAATCACCCTACCCTTTCATCTTCTGAAGAAACTTCTCAGTTAAAACATTAAAGATTGCTTTGTAATTTGATATGTTTTCATATTTTAAAATTTCATTTGACCTTTTAGCCCCTGAATTTCTACCATATTATAAATGTTGATAAAATCAACCACATAGTAAGCAGTATGGGATATCTCAACTAAGCCGGCAGCTGAGCTGACAAAGTTATTTCAACAGGGAGCAACATGCCACTCTATCCGAAAACACAAATGGCCTTACCTCTTCATCACCTCAGTGGGCATTCCTCTGACATCCTAGAAACACTGTTTTTGTGTAGGCCATACATAAACAACGGTTTTTGTTTTGTTTCTGTAATTTATTCCATTAAATGGTGATGTTTTATTTTATTAAAGATATATTTATAATCATGTGATCAGTCCCCACCAGAATACAATTTAAAGATGCTAAATACACCTCTACCTCGATATAATGCTGTCCTCAGGAGCCAAAAAATCTTACCTCGTTATAGGTGAAACTGCATTATATTGAACTTGCTTTGATCCACCGGAGTGCGCAGCCCCGCCCCCCCGGAGCACTGTTTTACTGTGTTATGTCCGAATTCGTGTTATATTGGGTCGCGTTATATCGAGGTAGCGCTGTATTGGCCTAAACTATTTGACTATTGTTCCTTTTAAAAGATTATGGGCTGAAAAAATGTTTAGGTGAAATTAGCTACCATAAGAACATAAGAACGGCCGTACCGGGTCAGACCAAAGGTCCATCTAGCCCAGTATCCTGTCTACCGATAGTGGCCAATGCCAGGTGCCCCAGAGGGAGTGGACCTAACAGGCAATGATCAAGTGATCTCTCTCCTGCCATCCATCTCCATCCTCTGACAAACAGAGGCTAGGGACACCCTTCCTTACCCATCCTGGCTAATAGCCATTAATGGACTTAACCACCATGAATTTATCCAGTTCTCTTTTAAACGCTGTTATAGTCCTAGCCTTCACAACCTCCTCAGGTAAGGAGTTCCACAAGTTGACTGTGCGCTGCGTGAAGAACTTCCTTGTATTTGTTTTAAACCTGTTGCCTATTAATTTCATTTGGTGACCCCTAGTTCTTGTATTATGGGAATAAGTAAATAACTTTTCCTTATCCACTTTCTCCACATCACTCATGATTTTATATACCTCTATCATATTCCCCCTTAGTCTCCTCTTTTCCAAGCTGAAGAGTCCTATTCTCTTTAATCTCTTCTCATATGGCACCCGTTCCAAACCCCTAATCATTTTAGTTGCCCTTCTCTGAACCTTTTCTAGTGCCAGTATAGCTTTTTTGAGATGAGGAGACCACATCTGTATGCAGTATTCGAGATGTGGGCATACCATCGATTTATATAAGGGCAATAATATATTCTCTGTCTTATTCTCTATCCCCTTTTTAATGAATCCTAACATCCTGTTTGCTTTTTTGATCGCCTCTGCACACTGCATGGACATTTTCAGAGAACTATCCACAATGACTCCAAGATCTTTTTCCTGACTTGTTATAGCTAAATTAGCCCCCATCATATTGTATGTATAGTTGGGGTTATTTTTTCCAATGTGCATTACTTTACATTTATCCACATTAAATTTCATTTGCCATTTTGTTGCCCAATCACTTAGTTTTGTGAGATCTTTTTGAAGTTCGTCACAGTCTGCTTTGGTCTTAACTATCTTGAGCAGTTTAGTATCATCTGCAAACTTTGTCACCTCACTGTTTACCCCTTTCTCCAGATCATTTATGAATAAGTTGAATAGGATTGGTCCGAGGACTGACCCTTGGGGAACATCACTAGTTACCCCTCTCCATTCTGAGAATTTACCATTAATTCCTACCCTTTGTTCCCTGTCTTTTAACCAGTTCTCAATCCATGAAAGGACCTTCCCTTTTATCCCATGACAACTTAATTTATGTAAGAGCCTTTGGTGAGGGACCTTGTCAAAGGCTTTCTGGAAATCTAAGTACATTATGTCCACTGGATCCCCCTTGTCCACATGTTTGTTGACCCCTTCAAAGAACTCTAATAGATTAGTAAGACAGGATTTCTCTTTACAGAAACCATGTTGACTATTGCTTAACAGTTTATGTTTTTCTATGTGTCTGACAATTTTATTCTTAACTATTGTTTTGACTAATTTGCCCGGTACCGACGTTAGACTTACCGGTCTGTAATTGCCGGGATCACCTCTAGAGCCCTTTTTAAATATTGGCGTTACATTAGCTAACTTCCAGTCATTGGGTACAGAAGCCGATTTAAAGGACAGGTTACAAACCTTAGTTAACAGTTCTGCAACTTCACATTTGAGTTCTTTCAGAACTCTTGGGTGAATGCCATCTGGTCCCGGTGACTTGTTAATGTTAAATTTATCAATTAATTCCAAAACCTCCTCTAGTGACACTTCAATCTGTGACAGTTCCTCAGATTTGTCACCTACAAAAGCCGGCTCAGGTTTGGGAATCTCCCTAACATTCTCAGCCATGAAGACTGAAGCAAAGAATCCATTTAGTTTCTCCGCAATGACTTTATCGTCTTTAAGCGCTCCTTTTGTATCTCGATCATCAAGGGGCCCCACTGGTTGTTTAGCAGGCTTCCTGCTTCTGATGTACTTTAAAAACATTTTGTTATTACCTTTGGAGTTTTGGGCTAGCCATTCTTCAAACTCCTATTTGGCTTTTCTTATTACATTCTTGCACTTAATTTGTCAGTGTTTATGCTCCTTTCTATTTGCCACCATGGTCTAGTGTCCTCTCAAAGTATGTTTGATCTGCACAAAAAGTATCCATTAAATGCTTGTAATTCTCAATTTTCATTATTTCTGTTCAGGCCCGCTGACAGCAATTCCAGTCCCCAGGGCAGAATAGTCAATGGGCTACCGCTGGTGCCCAGCGAGCTGCCGGCTGCATTGCTGTTCCGGCACGGCCAGGGCTTCCACATGCCCGCCCTGCTGCCTTTGCCACCTCCGGCATCACCCCGCGCACGCCTGGGGCATAGGCACAGACTTCCAGATTTCCCAGGGGGTGCTTGACTCCCCGCTCTGTCCTAGGCCCCTTCCTCCAATACCCCACCCACGCCCCACCTCTTCGCACCCCGTTCCCGCCTCCTCCGAGGGCACCCCATATACAACTGGTGCCTCCCCATAGTGAGGTGGCAGGATCTAAAGGGCAGGTCATGTGTCCCCCCCCATGCCCAGCCCAGTCCAGCCCAGGGCCACAACGCTCTCCCCGCCCCATGTTACCTGTGGGCGGGGGGGGGGGGAGCAAAACAGGGGGCTTTGTCCTCCCGCTGCCCTTGGCTCCCCCCCACCCCGGCATGTTCTGCCAATCTCCCTGGAGGGCAGGAGTCCAAGCGGGGAGCAGGAGGGAGCCCCTTTTAACCCCAGCCCCTCCCGGTTGCTACTCTGCAGCCCTACCCGGCAGCTCCCTGAGAGAGCCTGGCTGGAGAGGAGGCAGCTTCCGCTCCCCACCTGGCTCGGCTGCCGGGGACCATGGCACCGAGCCCGGGCAGGGAGCAGAAGTCACATTCCCAGACAGGCTCTCTCAGGCAGCTGCCGCGCAGCACTGCAGAGCAGCTGGTCCCGCCCCTTCCACTCCTGGCATCTGGGTCATGCGTCACCCAGACCCACCCCTGCCTCTTCGCGCCTCCTCCCCCCAAGGCCTCCGGCATGCCACCAAACAGCTGACAGCAGTGGGAGGGAGGCATTGGGGGTGGTGGTGGTCAGGGACGAGCTGATTGGCGGGGCCCACCGCTGGCGGGAGGCGCTTGGTGGGGAGGAGGGGCCCACTGGTGGGTGCTCAGCACCCACTTGGCGCCTATGTCTAGGAGCCCTGCAGCCCACCTGGCCGATTTAAAAGGGCCTGGGGCTCCCAGCTGCCGCTACTGTAGCAGTGGCAGCGGCCAAGGGCCCTGGGGCTCTTTAAATCGCCTGGGCTCCTGGGCAATTGCCCTCTTTGCCCCCCGATGTCAGCAGGCCTGTTTGTGTTACAGGAGTGCTCACAATTATGTTAGGAACTTTCTAAACATGTAGCAAGATACAGTCCCAGACCCAAAGTATTCACTTTCTAAGATGACCAACACAAAATGGTGAGGGGAAAAGTATTAAACATCTGCAGCTGACCTGCTGTGTTCAGATTTGGTCTGAATCCCAGTGAAGCCAATTGCTCTCAGTCACAGTGGAAGTCGGTGACAGAGCTGGGTGGGGTTAAAATCCAGATATCATGATTCTGTCTTGTGCCTTACCACCAAGAAAATCCTTCCTCCATGAAGGAGGAAGTAACAAAAATATTTATCCAGCTTTCAGACATCTAAAGCCTAATATGGTTTATTTTTTTTGATTTAGTTTTGTAATTTGAGGAGGAAGTCAAATCAAAATTCCATAGTTTAAAAATAAGTTACTCTTTCTTTTTTTTTTGAGGCAATCAGACCAACAAAACTGACCATTGCAAATCTGAGGGATCTATTTCTCAATAATAGCATGCATTCACAAAAGTATTATTATTATTTATTTGTGTATTAACTTGTTTTATGGTAGCACCTAGAGGCACTGTTGCCATGAAGGATATATTTAAATTTGGAGACATTAAAGTTTCTCAGAGAAAAAGTTGTCCAGGATTCTCAGAAATATTTGGTAAGACCGTGCTTATGTCATTGCAGTACCACTTTCAGTAATTGTGCATGCAAATTATTTGTGTGGGATCACCCACGTACAATTCTGTGTGTGCAAGAGTTAAAAAAAAAAATCTGCACACCAAAGGAAGTATTTACCCACTGGATCTTTTTATGTCTGCTTTGAATTAGTGATGTTGGTCCCCAGTCTTGTAACATGTATTTTTAATATTAGCTATGGAAGCCTGAGCTGCTCCTCCAGGCTCCCACCCTCAGAGCTAGGTATATTCCTTCCTCATTCCCACCTGGCTGAGTGCAGGCCCAGAACACTCACTCTCTGTAGCCCTGCAACCTTCTCCTCCAGCTGGCCCTGACAGTGCCACCACCTTCCATCCAGCTCCTGCAGTCTGCCAGGGAAAGGTCAAATATCTCAGCATCTCTACTGACCCATTCTGTAAGCAAAGGAAGGGGGTAAATATAGCACTACCAGTCCCTTCATGGTGAGTGGGGAACCAAGCAGAATAGGCAGGAGTAGAGTGAGGTACATGTCATCAAGGGAAAGTGTGGAGCTGGGCTGAAGCAATAATGTTGAGTCATCTGTTGCAGTTTTGGAGAGAGACTGCTCAGAAGTAATAGACCGGAGGAAGCAGAGAATATTAATTGAGGAATTTGTGAGTGGGAGTTAAAGAAAGAGGTAATTATAGTACAGTAACTCCACACTTAAAGTCATCACGGTTAAAGTTGTTTTGTTATTAAGTTGCTGTTCTATTAGAGGACATGCTCGTTTAAAGTTGCACAATGTTCTAACGCCCTCCACCAACACCGCCAGCGCCTGCCGGCGGGCCCCGCAAATCAGTGCCTCCTGCCTGCTGTAGTCAGCTGCTTCATGGCATGCAGGGAGGCTGGAAGGGAGGAGTGAGGAGTGAGGACGTGGCATGCTCGGGGGTGGAACTGGGCGGGAAGAGGTGGGGCGGGGCCTTGGAGGAAGGGGTGGAGTGAGGGCGGGGCCTGGGGCAGAGCTGGCGCCTGTGGCCCCAGAAGCCCATGGCTGTCTCCAGCTGTGCAGGGATCTAGAGTGTGTCAGTGCCTCTGCGTTGTGTGTCCCAAGCGTACCTTGCAACCTGCCAGTTTGGTTCCCTTAGGAGATGACTGGTCTCCCCAGCACCCCGGGGGAGGGGGTGTGTTCAGTGACTAACTGGAGCCTAACCCCCCCCTATTTACATTAATTCTTATAGGGAAATTGGATTTGCTTAACATCATTTTGCTTAAAGTCACATTTTTCATGAACATAACTACAACGTTAAGTGAGGAGTTACTCTAGTCAAAGCACAAGAGGATTAAAGCCTGGGTAAGGATTGGAGCAGTCAGGACAGAAAGGAATAAGCACATTTTTTAGATGTTCTAGAGATGGAAAAGGCAGGGTTTATTAAGAGATTCTGTTGGGGAAGATGGAGAAGACTCATGGCTAACAAAAAGGTTGTGATCTTCTGGTCCATGCAGTCGTGGAATTGCTGACAGTTACTGTCAAGGCTGTATCCCCACTTTGAACTTTAGGGTACAAATGTAGGGGCCTGCATGAGGACTTCTAAGCTTAACTACCAGCTTAGTTCTGGTCCGCTGCCACCATTCCCTACCCTGGGATGCTTTTAGAAACCTCTCACCAATTCCCTGGTGAATACAGATCCAAACTCCTTGGATCTTAAACAAGGAGAAATTGACCCTTCCCCCCTCCTTCCTTTCACCAACTCCTGGTGAATACAGATCCAAACCCCCTTGGATCTTAAAACAAGGAGAAATCAATCAGGTTCTTAAAAAGAAGGCTTTTAATTAAAGAAAAAGGTAAAAATCATCTCTGTAAAATCAGTATGGAAAATAACTTTACAGGGTAATCAAACTTAAAGAGCTCAGAGGACCCCCCTCTGTCTTAGGTTCAAAGTACAGCAAACAAAGATAAACACTCTAGTAAAAGGTACATTTACAAGTTGAGAAAACAAAGTAAAACTAAGACGCCTTGCCTGGCTTTTTTACTTACAAGTTTGAAATAAGAGAGACTTGTTTAGAAAGATGGGGAGAACCTGGATTGATGTCTGGTCCCTCTCAGTCCCAAGAGCGAACAACCCCTTAAAACAAAGAGCACACACAAAAGCCTTTCCCCCCCCCAAGATTTGAAAGTATCTTGTCCCCTTATTGGTCCTTTGGGTCAGGTGTCAGCCAGGTTACCCGAGCTTCTTAACCCTTTACAGGTAAAAGGATTTTGGAGTCTCTGGCCAGGAGGGATTTTAGTACTGTACACAGGAGAGCTGTTACCCTTCCCTTTATAGTTATGACAGTTACAGAAAAAGGAAAGGTGAGGTTTGGAGAAGGAAGACAAGTTTTAAACATGTAGGATCAGATCATCAGGTGCACCAAACTCTGGGTATCTTACCTGAAGAGGATGAAACACTGGTGACTTTCTGCTATTTTTCAGTCCTCTTGTCTCAAGTCCTGGGGGCAACCAGTTCAGTTGCAAGTGCAAATTAGAGCAGCCTCAGGAATGTCCTAACTTTCATTCACATTAACACACCCTTCTCACAGCCCAGGACTGCTAGAGCACCATGCACTCTGGCTGCACCCCTCTCAATCTTGACACATACTCAGAACTCCCACTAAGTTAAGGGGACCAGAACAGGTGGATTAAAGCCAGGTTTCCTTCCCCTTTGTGCCACTGGAGGAGATGACATTTGGCCAGAAAGAGGTAATTGGGTGGTGTTAAGGCCATTTCTTGATTCTAATCCTTCTTGATCTAATCTCAGCCCTGAAAGTGGTCAATAACATCCTTTACCTAGAAACTCACCTGGAAACCTTACCTAAATTTGAGATGCCATATTTTACTTGTGCTTTTGCTATCTGTTCCAACTGTTTCTTTCCTCCTTCTTACTCCCACTCTCTATCAATGTTCCCCGGGTCTGTCCTCTTCTCTCTCTACCCTGAATAATCCCATCACTTTTCATGGGAGATGATAATTGTCACATTGGCCAGCATGAAGAAGAACATGGAGTTGGCAAAGAGGAAATAGTAGTACACAGTATGTTTAATCTAAAATAAATAAAAATGGAAGGAGATGACTTGAAACGTATTTCTTTTTGTTTTAAATCTAAGCTCAGATTCTCACGTAATCAGAGGATTTGGGGATCTGGGGCATTAACATAACCACAAATATTATAAGACTGTGATAAAATCAGAAGAGTTGACTGCGCTGCTTCTGCTCAGTGTAAAAGAGAGACCTGTGGAGAGTGGTAGCTAGGGAGGCTAAGAGCATGACCAGTGTGTGGGAAAGACTGGCAGTGGTTCTCCTAGCACAGAAAGTGGGTGTGTACCGTAGAAGTCCAGGACAGGGATTGGAGAGGAGACCTAAGAGGTAGACAGTAGAGCTGATGAAACAAAATAATCATAAAAAAAGTTATTCACTGAAAAAATGGCTTTTAAAATTATGTGAAACCTCTCACATAACAGTTTTGTATCATTGGAAGAGTTCCAATTTCTCAGGGAAACTGTTCCAGACAAAAAATTGATTTCAAATTGATTCAGTATAAAACATTTTTGTCTTCACTCAAATGAAATGGAATTGAAGTGAAATGAAAATACTTTGGTTTTGTGTTTTAATTATTTTTATACCCTTTTGGAAAAGGAGGGTGGTAAAGAATAAAAAAGGGGGAGGGGGCAACCAAGAAATTTTAGTTTCAATTCAACTCAATTTGAATCAAAACATTTTGTTTCAAATCATTTAATTGAAAAATTGGAAAAATCAATGAAAATTTTCAAACAAAACAAAAATGTTTCATTTTGTTTGAAATTTTCCACAGAAAATAATTCCTATTTATCGTGGGAAATAATTCTCATTTCTTGACCAGTCATTTAGACAGGCAAATATAGGAAGCAGCCTCAGGGAAATAATGAAGAAGAATAGTTGATTTTGAAGCATACAGATGCTTCATTGCTTAGCATCCCAGAGTTGAAACCTATGGTAGAAGGAAGACACAGGTACCTTATAACACTATGGTGCTACTTAGAGGTGGTGCAGTTATATACCTGCAACCAAGGAAAAGGAGTCCATAAACCGCTCAGTATAGGGTAGAGGGGACAGAATCTTATGATGGCTGTGGCTCATGGAGAATGAAGGCCATGTGTGATCCTTTTTGTTATCTTTGAAGTTTGATTTACCAGGGAAGAGGATGACATTTTGATTTGGCTGGAGGGCTGAACTATACACAGTCAGAGAGAGGAAACTGAGGCAAAGGCAGCACATGCAATTGGAGAGTAGGGTGGCCAGGCGTCCGGTTTTCGACCAGAGTGCCCGGTTGAAAAGGGACCCTGGCGGCTCTGGTCAGCACTGCTGATTGGGCCATTAAAAGTCGGTCGGTAGCACAGCAGGGCTAAGGCAGGCTTCCTGCCTGCCCTAGCTCCATGCGGCTCCCAGAAGTGGCCGACATGTTCCTGCGGCCCCTAGGCAGAGGGACAGCCAGGGAGGAACTGCGGCCAATAGGAGCTGTGGGGGCAGCACCTGTGGATGAGGCCAGTGGTGCACAGAGCCCCCTGGTCACTCTTGCGCCTAGGGGCCACAAGGACATACCAGCTGCTTCTGGAAGCTGCCTGAGGTAAGTGCCGTCTGGAGCCTGCACCCCGAACTCCCTCCTGCACCCTTGCTCCAGCCCTGAGTCCTTCCTGCATCCCCAATCCGCTACCCCAGTCCTGAGCCCCTCCCAGAGCCCGCACTCCCTCCCACAATCCAACCCCCTGCCCCAGCCCTGAGCCCCCTCCCACACCGAAACTCCCTCCCATAGCCCGCAACCCGTCCTGCACTCCAAACCCCTCATTCCCGGCCCCACACCAGATTCCGCACCTCCAGCCGGAGCCCTCACTCCCCCACACCTCAACACCCTGCCCCAGCCCAGAGCCCCCTCACACACTCCAAACTTCTCAGCCCCAGCCCGGAGCCCTCTCTTGCACCCGAAACACCTCATCTCTGGTACCACCCCAGAGCGCACACCCTCAGCAGGAGCTCTCACCCCCTCCCACACTCCAAACCTCTGTCCCAGCCTGGTGAAAATGAGTGAGTGAGTGAAGGTGGGGGAGAGCAAGTGATGGAAGGAGGAGGGATGGAGTGAGTGGGGCCTCAGGGAAGGGGCGGGGCAGGGGCAAGGCCTCCGGGAAGCGGCAGATCAGGGAGCAGGGCAAGGGTGTTTGGTTTTCTGCAATCAGAAAGTTGGCGACCCTGTTGGAGAGGTAAGCAACCCACTCACAGACATATGATATAATAACCTGTTATAGACTACTGTCTCTCAGACAGTTGGATGACAGTCTACTGTTAAGAAAAAAACCTCTAACAAAGAGATCTATAGAAGGAAAAATCAGACAAGAGCCAGGAAATTCAAAATGAAAGCTTACACATTTCCAGCTCGAAATGCTGTGCCTTTCCCCCCTGTTCCATAAGCTAAAGATGGAGCATGAACCTTGAATTTTCTTGCTTTTAGCAGTTTATGTTAAACGATGTTATTGAGAAATAGTTTTTATCTGTGCATAATACAGCTTTGTTTGCCAAAATCTCTGCTCCTAAATGCATTAATTTCAGAAACTAACAATATCAAAGTAAGAAGATTTTTCAACTAAAAAAAGTTATCTTTAAAAGTGATTATTAGCTTTTTACTGTATAATTTCTGGTGAATAATTATTAGAATATTTAATAAACACTCAGCAATCTCTATTATTCTATCTATTCTATTGTAAGAGATATCCTTGATTATGTCATTTTAATTAACTCTAGCTGTATTTTACTAAAGTTTGAAGCATTAACATTGGGTATGTAAGCACTGTGACATTCAGGTTGCCTGAAAGTAGTAAATAAAACTGTAGGTCAAACTGTATTAATATGTCTTGCCAGCTATTATTACTTTAGCCTTGAATAGTATTTATTCTGTAATTGATGGTTGTCAGCCTGTAATTTTCACCTACCATAGTTATGCCTCAAACACTTCACATTTTTCATTAATTTTTATAGTGTTTATGCCATATATAGTCGTAGCATATAGGAAAACTGGGGGGAAAGGTAACAATTTACATTTTGTCTGCTTAATATTTTTCTTCAGGAAATCTCTCCAATTGTTTGCCAAGACCCTATATCTATAACATCCCTCTAGATTCAATTCACTGCCCTTTACTTTTCTCTGTTTCATATTTACCTTCTTCCTTTTGGATCTGATCTAATCTGTCTGTCTATCTGTGTCTATCTAATCTGTCTATTGTTTCTTTAATACACTTATCACTGTACTGGCACTTAGCATCTAGGTACCTAAGATATATTAAGAAAGATTAATTCCATCATTAATGGATCAAAACTCTGTGCATTGTCCTCATTAACACTGCTTCATGAGTTAAAAAAGCATTGTTGATTGTCTTCCAAGAGTTGTAATGCAGAACTATGCTTTAGCTTTATTATTGGGAGAGGGCCATTGTAAAGAGGTGGGTCATGCAGTGTACTCAGACTCTAACTAGATTTAGGCTCTTCTAGATCTCTGATCGGGGCGGCTCTAGGCACCAGCAAAACAAGCAGGTGCTTGGGGCGGCAAATTACCAGGGGCGGCATAATGCTGGGGCCCCAGCTCCGACCTGCGGCAGTGTCCTCGGCTGGATCCTGACCGCCCTTTGTTCTCCTACCGGGTGCCGCCGGGGCTGTGCAGCAGGGCAGGACTCAGTGGGGAGCGTGTCCCTGCCACTGTCCCACGGGCAGCGGCCAGCCCCCCTCAGGCAGGAGCCGGTAGCACGGCCCTTACCCGGTCGCGGAGCGCAGGGGGTGGCGGTGGAACATGGCGGCCAGGCGGGCCGCTCCTCCAGCGCCGGCTGCAGGCTCCTCCTTGGCTTGTCCCCGCCTCCTCCCCCCACGCCGCCTCCTGCCCGGGGAAGGGAGGGGAGGGAAGCGGCAGCCCGGGCTGAGCCGAATTCGTACCGCTGCGCAGGCTGAGTCTGCGGCCGGCTCGCAGGGGTCCTGGGGAGCGGCAGGCCCGGGCACACTGCCCTGCGATCACCAGCCACCGGCTGCTCTGCCCCAGGCCCCGGCAGCCGAACCCCACAGCTGCCCCAGTTCGCTCCATGTGAGAGGTACAGGCGGTGCCCCCCACCCGGCTGGCTCTGTCCCTGGCCACACCGCGGGGTGACCACCCGGGACTCTGGGGTGTTGCTGAGGCTGCCCCAAGCCAGGCTCCCTGGGGTCTGCTGCCCCTCCAGCCACGGGGGCCTTAGGCCAGTTTGGGAGCCGGGCCGCAGCCCAGCTCTCAGAGCCTCCTCCCCTCCCCGCACTGCATAGCAAGACATGGGACTGTGGGCAAGGCTGCTACAGCCATTTCAGACTGGGATTGGCGCCAGGGGAGTGGAGGTGACTGTGCCCTGGCTGGAGAGACCGGGCAGCCCCCTCCAACGCCCGCTGCTTGCTCCTGCCGGCACAGAGCTGCGAAGCCCAGCTCCGGAGGGCAGCACCAAGCCCCCGGCGTGCTTCGCGGGGAAGGAGAGACAGGAGGCAGAGCTGTTCGGTGTCTCCCATGCAGCTCCAGGCCCCTCTGGCTACTTGGCAGCGACAGCCAGGCTGGGTAGCCCACCAGCAGCGTGACTTGGTCCGACCCGTACGGACCACATGAGCCCTGGGGTTGGCGCTGACATCCTGCCTATGCCAAGGCCTCTGGCACAGGGACAGCCCTAGCTCTGCCCAGGCAGACACAGCCCAGCTCACTCCTTGGCTGGCCCAGTGAGTAAATGAGTACACTAGTAGGAAATTAGTGAAATAAAACAACTACAAATTCTCTGTTTTCATGTTTTTTAATTTTAAACTGTCAAAAACAAAACAAAACATTGCAAAGTGCAAACATGTAAAAGCCAAAAAAAAAGGGGGGCGGGGGGGCGGCCAAATTTTTTTTTGCTTGGGGCGGCAAAAAACCTAGAGCCGGTCCTGTCTCTGATGATACTAAATGCCAATTTTTTTTCTTCTTCTTCCCAGCATGAGTTTTACCTTGGGGACCTCCACCTTCTATGCCCCTGTTGATGGAAAAGGATCTCAGCAGTTCATCTTTTTTGCTACTTTTATGCTGATGATAATCAGCTGCACATCTTCTAACATCTTTTACAGCTCCATCTTGTTGACTCTTTTTGCCTATCTTGACCCATTACACTTGTGTCTTTGTCTCAACTTCCTTCAATGAAATAACTCAAAACACATATGCTTATCTCAGGCTAGAGGCTCATTGTCATACAATTCTGTTGCTTTCATCTCCTTCCATTTACTTTAACTCTCCGTAACTTTAGACTCGTGCTTGACCTCAAACTCTTCTTTTCTTCCTATGTCTTCTATTTTACATGTACAATTTGCATGTTGTTACCTTCACAGTGTTATTTGTGTATAGCACTGCTTCATCTCCATCTCTGCTGAAATCCTTATCTTTACCTTCATCTCCTCTTGCCTTGACTGTTGCAATTTCTGTCTGTATGGACTTCCCATGATCCATCTCCCCAGACTCCAGTACTTGCAGAAAGCTACATATCTCCTTCCCTACGTACACAGTGGAGTTTGACTACCTCATTTCCATGTTCTTCAGGACCAAGTCCAAAATTGCTGCCTCTGTTTTAAGACCCTTATTGAACTTTCCCTAGCCTACCAAAGATTTTGTGTCTGTGTTCCCCTCATCATTCCCACTTCTGAACTTTGACCTGGCCTAATCTATGTCCTACCACACAATGATGGTGTGTGAGTCTTCTCCACAATAGCTCCTATTACTAGTAGCAGCTTTCCTATGTCACTCCACCTCATCAACTCTCCACCTCATTTCATATGTCAACTAGAAACAGGTATTTTTCTCTTGCCTATGGCATATCCCTTGATTTCACCCTTGCTCTACTGTTTCTTAATCCTGTAACTATATTATTTAACTTTTTAAAGTATTTTGGAATGGGGAGGTTTGACAGGTGGTTGCCAAATCTGCACTTGCTAAACCCACTTCACATGTAGAAATTTACACTTGGTGCAGCTCCACACTTTGTGTGCCTAAGTGCTATTTGCATGTGCAAAAACAGGATTTTTGCATTCAGTTTAAGCAAATATTTTTGCAAAGTGGGCTCACAGGTTGTATAAAAGGTGGCATTAAATAAAGTTCCATTGTATTGCTCTAGTGAAGCATGGATGTTCTATTAAAGACCTTGTACAGAGGTTGAATAGCATAACACATAAGATATGCAGTGCTGTACATCATTTAGCCTAGGTTTGTTTCTGTATTTCTTTATTTGTGACATAGAGTTTATGGGGATATAACTATTCAGTGTAGCAGAGAACACTCCTGAAGTATCCTGTGACATGATATGGTTAACTAAGCTTCCCACAGCAAGTTTAAACTCCTTATTAGCTAGCTCTTTTTTTTTTTTTAAGCTTGATTGGGTGCATCTGAAGTTCATTATGACATGTCTTTATATTGCACACAGAAATCAGCACTCAGTCAAATTAAAAGCTGACATTAAAATTATGCCGATCCTTTCACAGTAGAGAAAGCAAAATATCAGTTTACATACTTTTTATTAGGAAAAAAAATCTTTTTGAACGTAAATTAATTGATGCCAAAGAGCTAACCTCATCATTATACCTTGACTAATCTGTTAAACAAATAAAAGTGGGTGAGGCTGTCCCTTTTGTTATTTCTCTATTCTTTCATTTAAAAAAACAGGATCTCAGGAGAGCATTTTTAACTAAGGGAAGTATAAGTGCATAGAATGACTGTTACAAATAATTTCATACAACAGTCAGACAAATTGTGCTGATTGTCTATTTCTTTTTTTAAAAAGTCTGGCCTGGAGACTAGAGTAAATCACAAAAGTGATCTCAAGTGAACAGAGATAGATTTCTGGAATACGGTGTGCAATGAAACCACTGACCTCTTATGCAAGGGTTCATGTCTTTTTCTACAGAAACAGATGGGTAATAGCATAATGCTGAAATCATGCTCTACATAATATGGACCTAGTGATTGCAGACCTGATTGCTTGCCATATGGTTGCTGAAGGGTTGAAGAGAAAATGGGATGATATGCAAACCCTTAAACGCAACATTTTTATTGAATGGCCATTACATTAAAACCCAAACTCTGCAAATGAAGGCAAGAACTGTGGTGAATAATGATGAAATAAAGCAATAAAAGAAGAAACAGAAAAGGAAGTATATGTTTTCAATATGCAAAATAACAGTATGCCTCGTTTTTTGTCACTTTGCCTAGTATTATGAGCATTCGGTGTTTGGTTGGTGGGACATTAGTGCCTGCAGGGTAGAAATACTGTATATTTGAAGCATTGCAGTATTCACTAGGTCAGACAGAAAACGAATATAATCACTTGTCTCAAAGGAACTGCATTTGACTTAAGTGATAACTAAAATACGCAAGTTTCAGAGTAGCAGCCATGTTAGTCTGTATCCGCAAAAAGAACAGGAGTACTTGTGGCACCTTAGAGACTAACAAATTTATTAGAGCATAAGCTTTCGTGGGCTACAACCCACTTCTTCGGATGCATATAGAGTGAAACATATATTGAGGAGATATATATACACACATACAGAGAGCATGAACAGGTGGGAGTTGTCTTACCAACTCTGAGAGGCCAATTAAGTACGAGAAAAAAAACTTTTGAAGTGATAATCAAGATAGCTCAGTACAGACAGTTTGATAAGAAGCAAGTGTGAAAATACTTACAAGGGGAGATAGATTCAATGTTTGTAATGGCTCAGCCATTCCCAGTCCTTATTTAATCCTGAGTTGATTGTGTCTAGTTTGCATATCAATTCCAGCTCAGCAGTCTCTCGTTGGAGTCTGTTTTTGAAGTTTTTCTGTTTTAAGATAGCCACCCGCAGGTCTGTCATAGAATGGCCAGACAGGTTAAAGTGTTCTCCCACTGGTTTTTGAGTATTATGATTCCTGATGTCAGATTTGTGTCCATTAATTCTTTTGCATAGAGACTGTCCGGTTTGGCCAATGTACATGCCAGCAATGCCCCTCTGCCATGTACATTGGCCAAACCGGACAGTCTCTACGCAAAAGAATTAATGGACACAAATCTGACATCAGGAATCATAATACTCAAAAACCAGTGGGAGAACACTTTAACCTGTCTGGCCATTCTATGACAGACCTGCGGGTGGCTATCTTAAAACAGAAAAACTTCAAAAACAGACTCCAAGGAGAGACTGCTGAGCTGGAATTGATATGCAAACTAGACACAATCAACTCAGGATTAAATAAGGACTGGGAATGGCTGAGCCATTACAAACATTGAATCTATCTCCCCTTGTAAGTATTTTTACACTTGCTTCTTATCAAACTGTCTGTACTGAGCTATCTTGATTATCACTTCAAAAGTTTTTTTTCTCGTACTTAATTGGCCTCTCAGAGTTGGTAAGACAACTCCCACCTGTTCATGCTCTCTGTATGTGTGTATATATATCTCCTCAATATATGTTTCACTCTATATGCATCCGAAGAAGTGGGTTGTAGCCCACGAAAGCTTATGCTCTAATAAATTTGTTAGTCTCTAAGGTGCCACAAGTACTCCTGTTCTTTTTGTAAAATATGCAACATACCTACAGGAACCACAACATTGAGAGGCCTATGGGAAAGCCGGGCTACTAAATGCAGGGCTACTAAAGCTTCTCTGACAATGCAGGGCTACTAAAGCTTATTTACTCCTTTTTCCTTCTTTGCATTTTCTTTCTGTCACAGTTTTTACTGCCTCTTCACCATTGGTAAGCAGCTGTATGTTTTTTCAGGCTCCATTCTGCAGAATGAAGGAAATTCAAAGAACCAAAGCCTTAGCTCTCAGCTCTCTGCATATGCCCAGCATGAAGAGGCTCCTTCATTGGGAGGAGAAATGTACATAGTGCTCGGCAATGTGGATCTATCACAACCACAGTGAGCTGGGCGCTGAGGGATAAGTAGACATGATGTGACCTGGTAAGTGCCATGCTGAGCTATGTAAAATTGGTGTTAGATCAGAATCAGGTCTGGTATCTTTGAGTCATGGGATTGTGCTTAATATGATTTGGGGCTGTGCCCCAGAATGATGATATCAGAGGCATGTTATTGGGCAGACTCTCAATTATGATGCTGTCCATTCATAGAGAAGGGGAGCTCAGTGGGCTGGGAGCCTTAGTCTCAAACCAAAATGAAGATTCTAGGCTGAAAATTACTGGCAATGGGCCAGATTCACCCAACTGAAGTTAATGATTTACATAAAATTTGAATTTAACTGAATAAGTGTTATTCACCTGCTGGAGCTACCCATGATACCACCTACACATTTTGAAGCAGCTGAAAGAGCAAAAGGACAAGAATCATATGGGAGTTACCATTTCAAGTGCCTTTTCCTCTCCTAGGTATTCAAATCGCTTTTAGAGTCCACTAGGGAAATTACAGTTATATAGGAATAAATCTACAGATTCATCATTGGAATACACTACATATGCATATACTTCCTTTCAGTAGATTGTGCCAGCAATCCAAACAACTCAGAAGTGCCAACTTCCCATGGATGTCTGGGTTGACAGCCTTTTTTGAGTTGCATGATGGACTTGTTTCTTTAAAAAAAAGTTCAAATTAGTCAGAGTGAACTCCCTTACTAACTTATAAGAGTCCTCACCTCTGAGAGCTACAAAGTGCTGTTGATGGCTAAATCAACAGCACTGAAGAATGAAACCTGAGCTCTTTTAAAATGAATGTGAAATCAGGCAGGCAGGAAATCATGGGTATACAGCTGTTTTAGAAAGTGGAGATTTGTATACATTTTATTTCGAAGGCTCTAGCCTTATTTGGGAAGAAGAAACTGGACACCCATCCCAGCTCTCTGCATAGAAGTCCAGAGCTAGCTTATGTGGCCCAAATAAGATGGTAAGAATAATTTGGCTGGGTAAGGAAGGGATTTATATAGGTACAGAACATTGAGAGTGAAAGGGCTGCTCAGCTTATTGTGACACCTACTAGTTTCCTAAGTCAATGGCTTCTGAGTGCCTGATTTCCAGAGTGTGACTGACAGCCCCTATTACACCACCTCCTAAACCCATATAAAGAAAGGAATGTGAATGCAGGTACCAGCTCACCTTGCATCACACCATGGGTTGTTGCCTGGCCACCTACCGGGTATGTGTTCATGGGCACAACAGATATGCTGTTGCCTCAGCCCCACCCTTCCCATCCACACTGCTTGAGAGTTTTCAGGATTAAGCCTTATATTTCAATACAACTATCTCTGATTAGCCACTGCTGAAAAGAATCAATAAGAGTTCACATTCAGTGAAAATATAAACTTTTCTGGCTTAGCAACTTAGCCTAGTGTGTCCTGTAAATCACAATCTTTTTGACTGCAAGAATGAAAAATAAGTATTTGTATAGTCATTTTCAAAGAGAAATCTTCTACATACACTAAGCTGAGGATTGTTAAACTTTTCATCAGCTGCCTAGCTCACTTTTAGTACATTCTAGACCTAAAGACATATGACAAGCAGCATACTCTAGTATTTAAGAGATTTTCGTATGATGAGAAGAAATTTCCTCCGGCCTATAAAACTGATTCTTATATTTCTTGACTAGTGACATGTCTGCTGTGTGGCAGCAATAAGTTTTGCATAACTTTTAAGAGTCCATGCTGACCTACTTAACAGGCATCTAGTGCTTCATAATGTATTTAGGTCAAGTATTGTGTTTGAGCTTCACATCACTCTTATAATAGTCCAGTTTACTGTGAAATCCACAGGTATGAGACTGATGCAAACACTGTGTAGGTTAAAGAATGTTCATGCCATTAAAACATGATTATATTATTATTATTTATTATTTGTATTACCACAGTGCCTAGTGGCCCCAGTCCCCATTGTGCTAGGAGCTGTATAAACACAAATTGTAGTGTCACCTGTTTGCACCGCTAGGTTTTCCATTTATTGGGGTGTGCAGGACGAAGTGGGCATTCACCCACGAAAGCTTATGCTCCAATACATCTGTTAGTCTTTAAGGTGCCACAGGACTCTTTGTTGCTTTTTACAGATCCAGACTAACATGGCTACCCCTCTGATACAGGACTGGCTGTAACCCAGTTATAGGCAATTTTTAAGGGCCGAACTATGCATAGAAACAGGCTGTTTTAGGCAAGAGGGCTATGTTTTTGCACTCCTGTGACTCAGACATTACTTTTATAAAACCAAAAAAACAAAAACAAACAAACAAACAAAAAACCATGGCAAACAAGAAGTGCTGGGAAGACTGCCTGTTCTTAATTGTCATATTTAATATAGCCATGTTAGTAATGTTGATCATGCATGTGATGAAGTAAAATTGTAACTTGGCTCATGCTGGCAATGCAGAAGAAGGTGGAACAAGACCCCTGACATATACACATACTCCCGTAGACCTTGGCTTTGGGTGAGGGTAAGGAGTAGTAGCCAGGTCCTTTGTACCTGCTACTTTCCCCATTGAGCAAGTGGTTCATGAGGGGCGGGGAGTGGATGGAACCTTGACTCCAGTTCCCCCAACAGCCTGACCAATGTAGTTGACCAAGTATGTGGGGCAAAAGGTGTTAGTTATCCATTTCTGCAGACCAGTTTCAGGTTATTACGAAGGATGGATCAAGGAAGGAATCATTCTTCTGAGGCATGATTCCTTTTTTATGTTGCTCCTGAGGCCTATGTCTAAGCCCCTTAGCTAGGGCAAATTGTTAAAGCACAATTTAGCCTCATTTTTATAAAGTGATGCTAATACAGTTATTCATCCATCTAATATTAACATATTGTCCTGTGGTGGATTGGTATTGTGTGGTGACTTGTCTATACAGTGTACGGCATCTTAATGACCTGACATGAAAGATAAACCACCAAAAAGGGCCACTATAGCTACTGAATATATTAATATATTAGCTTTCAACATTGTATACATTAACAAAATATATTGCAATGATGTACTGTATAAAGAACAACTACATAATTATTTACACCAGACAGTATATATTTCCTGAGAATCAGAACTTGAAAAACTCACTCACAACATGTGTGAACTGATTCTGATATGGTGGTCATGATCTCTGAAAGCTATAAAAGCCTGCAACCCTAGTTCCTAGCTGCCTCAGGGGCTGAGGCAATGCCATTTTACTTATGTAATCTTACTTATTAGGGTTTCATATTTTGAAAGTAAGTTCTTCCTGGAAGAAACTATCTCACAATTTGTCCTAATGGACTAGTGAGGGATATTTCTAGTGCCCAAAATGTTCAGGCCTGGTTGCCTAAATTTAGACTCCTAAATGTAGGCATGTAGGCACCTGTGGATTCCAAAATCCACAGTTCCTATTGAAGACAATGTTAGCTGTAGGTGCTAAGCACTTCTGAGAACTAGAATTTTATTTAAGTGTCCACATGTGGATCAAGGAGCCTAAATTTTGGCTCCCAGGTTTTTACATTATCACAACTTCTTTTAAAGTATGCACTGGTAGAAGAGGAACCACAGCAATCCACAATACAAGGGAAGACTATCAATTTCTACATAAACCTCCACAGTTTGTCAACCTCTGCCCTTTCCATCCTTTAAAATTGTATGAAAACATTACCCATTTGCTTGCTAAACAAGTCTGTTATCCACTTCCATAATCCAAATAATACTTTCATGACCACATTGGTTTCTTTATTTTAATACTTCTGAAAAAAAATAATAAAAAATGTATTGTAGCATAGTACCTTCGCCATATTATAGTAATAGTAAGCCTTCACTCTGAGTACTCTTGGTTAGGGGGTCTATCGCAGGAGTGCTGGGCAACAGCAGCTGAGCCAGCATTTTACTCACTGCAACTCTAATTAATTACTCTAGAGCAGACCTTATTAAGGTCTGGTCTACACTGCATGGCTGGGTTGACATAAGCTGCCTTGCATTGACCTAGCTTTGCAAGTGTCTTCATTTAAATTTAGCTCCCACTGACGTAAATGCCTCTCTGTGCCAAGTTAGTAACGCCACCTCCCCGAGTGGTGTAGAGTCACATTCAATTGTAAATAGGTCGATGCACTGTCAGTGGAGATGCTGTGTTGCTTATGTCAACTGTTCCTGGCTTTCAGGATTCGTCCCACAATGCCCCACATTGACAATGCAATCGATACAAGTTTCCTGGTGAGGACATGCACTGCCGACACAAGGAACCAAGCGTGCACACACACAAGCAATTTAATAATTGTGGTGGCTGTATGCCGATGTAATTAAATCAACATAATTTTGTAGTGTAGACATGGCCAAAGAGAAGTTGTGCCTAACTGATGGGCTGAGGAGAGCTACGAGGCTAATTAGGCCATTAGGCAGATGATACAAAAGGCACAAGAAGGAAGTGGAAAAAGGGGGAAGCAGAAAGAGAGCGGGAGAGAGAGAGAGATTGCTCTCTCCTGCTTGCCTCAGGAGCTGAGGGCTCCCTAGGACTGTAGGCTTGAGGACTGAATAAGGGTAATGGAAATTAATAGTGTAAATAAACTACATGGTGTTTTACCCGCAAAAAGGTCTCTGTTTGTGGACTTGAGCAAAGGCAGGAGCGAGCGGGCCCTGCCACATGTCTTGAGTTATACCTTAATGATACTTTGACATAGTTCAATTTGCATTACATCTGGACTTTAATGTCTTCTGCAGAGCCTATTTTCAAAGTCCTGGCTTATAATATGTAAGAACTGCACTGAAATAGTAGGATTTAATTCTAGCTATATTACAAAAAGTTGAGCATAATTAATGTTGGATTTTCATTATATGTAGAAATATGTATTTTGTGTGCCGTGTGTGTGTGAGAGAGAGAGAGAGAGAGAGAGGGAACACAACTGTACCTTTGAAACACACATTGTTTTAGAGAAATATTGGTATGGATGTAAGAAAAAAAGGTGTATTTATCAATCATCTAAATATACACAAATGGACCATTTTTCAGTGACATGATTCAATATTCAAAGCCCATTTTGCAACTGATTTTCTGTTACAGGTACTCTTTTGTTCTTCTCTTCTTTATTCTTTTTCCCCCTCTCCAAAAAAATTATTCTTCCCAGCAATAAAAACAACAACAACAAAACCAAAAGAAACCCCCAAAACATAAACAAACAAACAAGATGTGAATGACCGTATTTTGAGAAGCTATGTGGATGCTAAGAATAATTGAATTGTAATAATTATACATTCCTCCACTCATAAAAGCTCGTACATGTTTAGGTTTGAATCTACTGAGTTGGATTCTCAGATGATGCAAATTGCCATCACTCTGCTGAATGGGCTTGAGAATCTGGCCCCAAAATTTCAAACCTTTGTAGTATACATAATAAGCGTTTAACTTTTGCATTTTAAAAAAGACAGCAAGAAAGTTGCATAACATCTTTAAAGATTTTTTTATTATAGAGTCTTTGTTCATTTTCATTAAATAAATTTCTTAGAAAGTAGGAAGTATATTCTGAAATATTTGTACCGTCTCTGCACTGTATATTTAATTATTCAGAAGAATGTGAACGAATCTGTTTCTTCAAACATTTTGAATCCTTTGAATACACTCCACTATATCGTTATTTACAGAGATTCCATTCAATTAAAAAGAAAGCCATTTTTCCCTTGCAGGTATATGCATCATTTATATTCCAGCTTCATTATATGCTGTACTGTATAAACTCCTGTAGGAGAGTAGTTATGTAACATTCTTATGTCATTACATTTAAATGTATTAAAATCCTTGCAGAATCATGTTCATTTTAGGGACCAAAAACGGTTAACTCATGAAACTGCTAGAATAAGTGAGGTGTACATTTTTTGGCTGATACTGTTGACATGGAGTTATACATTAAGTACAGCGCTGAACTGGGATTAGCTAATCCCAGATGACAAGTATAAATGTGGTAGTAGTAGTTTACTGAAACCTCTTTCTTCAGTTACTAAGTTGGAATGGAAATAAATCAGCATTAAATGTACAGGACAAGATCCTTTCCCTAATGTAAATAAAGGCAACTCCATTGAGGTCTATGGATTAGTGCCCATTTACATCATCTGAGGATCTGGCCCTACATAGTAGCTTTTATTTTGAAAACTATGAACCCTGTTTTAGAAGAAAGGTTGTATGATACATTTAATTTATGGCTGGAAATAATATTCAGGTAAAAGAAAATTTCAAAATAGATTTACATGCATCATATCCCTCAAAAGAAGTTAATCTGTCACGTTAAAAGTGTGCTAACATATCTGTAGTCATTGCGGGCTTCCAGTTCATTGTAGCCCTACCGCCACCAGGAACAGTGCAACCTTTACTGTTAATGCTCCATTGCCACATGGACTGATGCACAACCAGTTCTGTTCTCACCGAGTTTGGTGGCAGTGATGACTCCAGCTACCTCAAGAATTAGGCTGTATCCCCTGCCTCACTAGGCTTGGCTAGGAAGCACCAGAGATTCTCTTCTCTGTATAACAGGAAACTCCATCCACTGATGCCCAAACTCTTTTCAGAAATGCATCCTTTTGTTGATACATTCCTTATTGCCTCCTGCTTCAATCACAGCTATTAAAGCACAGCATTTTGGGACCGATGCAGGGAAGAAGGGCACCCATTCAGTCTTGGGCCCTTTTAATAGGGGGCCCGCTCAATTTTTTTTTTCAGGGAGCCACAGCTTTGCTGGAATCATCCCAGGAAATCAAACATTTATTTCACTTAAAATGACAATTAAACTAGATGAATATGCCAAAAGTTAAAAGTTCAATACGAGAGACCAATAAAAAATACTTCAAGCCTGTGACACTAAACTGGGAAGAGTGGTAGATATGCTGGAGGTTAGGGATAGGATACAGAGGGACCTAGACAAATTGGGCCAAAAGAAATCTGATGGGGTTCAACAAGGACAAGTGCAGAGTCCTGCACTTAGGACGGAAGAATCCCATGCACTGCTACAGACTAGGGACTGAATGGCTAGGCCGCAGTTCTGCAGAAAAGGACCTCGGGGTTACAGTGGATGAGAAGCTGGATATGAGTCGACAGTGTGCCCTTGTTGCCAAGAAGGCTAACAGCATTTTGGGCTGTATAAGTAGGGGCATTGCCAGCAGATCAAGGGACGTGAGAATTCCCCTCTATTCGACATTGGTGAGGCCTCATCTGGAGTCCTGTGTCCAGTTTTGGGCTCCATACTACAAGAAGGATGTGGAAAAATTGGAAAGAGTCCAGTGGAGGGCAACAAAAATGATTAGGGGGCTGTGGCATAATAGCCTAACTTTCATGCCTCACATTAATAAAGTCCACCCAAAGCCACTGTGGGGAAGGCAAAATACCCCACTCAACCTACGCCAATCTGGTGGTGAGGGAAAAAGTCCTTTCCAGCCCCCCTAAAAAGGGGCAGCTAACATGATGCCCACAGCAGGTCCTGACCAAACCTAGTATTTTTGCCACCTTAAGGAGAGGGAGCGTGGGTGCTGCTCCACTTGTTTGATGGAAAAGGGCTTCTCCCGCCCAGGCTTGCCCCTTTTCAACCCTTCTGCCCTTCCAGTCCCAAGGGATGAGTTAGCGTCGTCACACTGACCCATTCCCCCTTTTTGCAGCAGCTTCTGAACTCTCTTTCCCCCCCACACCTGAAAAGCACTATTGCCTCTCCCCCGGCAAGCCAGAGAAATGCCCCGCACTTAAAAGTGCGGTGTGGTTATTTAAAAAGAAAAAAAGTAATGCTAAAGGAAGAATTGGCATAAACCTTCCTCAGAAATTGAACTGGAACCGAATTAAACATTCCTTGAAGTTTGAAAAATGTTTAACTGTATTTTTGAAGTAACTTGTATTAATTTAGATGGACTATATGAGCCAAAGGTCTTAACATACCCCAGTCACTGTCCAACATTAAACAGTTTTAAACAAGGCTTGCAGTTTGGTACACAGAGACCTCAGCCTGTTTAATACCATGGCAAACACACCACTGAACATCCTTTTAACCTGTACCTTTTATTAAAGATACAGAAAAGAAGGCAAAATGGCTAAAGCCTTTGAAATGTAAAGTACACCTCTACCCCGATATAATGTGACCCGATATAACACAAATTCGGATATAACGCCGTAAAGCAGCGCTCCAGGGGGGCCGGGCTGTGTGCTCTGGATGATCAAAGCAAGTTCGATATAACACGGTTTCACCTATAACGTGGTAAGATTTTTTGGCTCCCAAGGACAGCATTATATCAGGATAGAGGTGTATTACATAAGGCTTTTATTTTAACAACATCCCTTGTTCCCTTTCCCTTTAACTGGAGAGAGTTTTTAGAAGGAACCTCCCCCCTCCCCCCTTTGTTTGACAGTCTTTTAGTTGGTATCAAAGATGGTAATAATTGCCCTTTTTGGGGAAGAGCAGAGGTGAAAGTAAGCCGGTACGCCCCAGTATAGTGTACCGGCAAGAGCTGGTGTGCCGAACCAGGGCGGCCTGGCTTCCCCGGGCGGCAATTTAAAAGGCCTGGGGCTCCCAGCAGTGGCTGGAGTCCCAGGCCCTTTAAATAGCCGCTAGAGCCCCACTGCTGGAGCCCTGGGCTAGCAGCAGCGGGGCTCCAGGGGCTATTTAAAGGGCCAGGGCTCCTGCTGCCTCTACTGCCCTGGGCCCTTTAAATAGCCCCCAGAGCCCCACCACCACTACCCCAGGGCTCTGGGGGCTATTTAAAGAGCCAGGGTGGTAGAAGCAGGAAGTCCTGGGCCCTTTAAATAGCCCCCAGAGCCCTGCTGCCGGAGCCCTGGGGTAGCAGCGGCAGCTGGGGGCTCCAGCAGCAGTTTAAAGGGCCCGGGGCGGTAGCGGCAGCTGAGCCCTGGGCCCTTTAAACTGCTGCTGGACCCCCCCAGCTGCCGCTGCTACCCCAGCGGGGGAGGGGGAGGGCACTTACCGGTACAGGGCAGGCGGGGGCTGGCTCTGACCCCCCCATCCCCGCCTCTTCCGCCCGAGGCCCTGCCCCTTCTGGGGGCCAGAGCCGGCCCCAACCCAGCCCCGTACTGGTAAGTCCCTATTTCTACTTTCACCCCTCGGGAAAAGAGAGAAGTTAGTTAAGATGGGCTGCTGCTGTCATTGTTGCTGTTAAAGTCTGATCCTGGTTACTGAAAGACAAAACAAGGCAAATACACACAAAAGGGAAAAGAAAAGAAAGGAAAAGAAAAGAAAAGAAAAGAAAAGAAAAGCAGCTGACTTTCACCTGCAATCTCTCTGCTGGAGAGAAACAGGCACGGCACACTGTCTTTTCAGCCACTCTGAGACTTGACAAACTTGTACCAGCATTGGATTGTTTAGGGCAAGACAGTTGGGGGATCCTAGGAGATGGTGGGAGTGGCAGCCATGATGGTGAAACTCACTACTTCCCCTTCTTTTGTCTTTCAGTCAGCCAATGTCATGGCAGCCTCCATCTGTTAATCTGTATTTTTCCCACAACGTCTTTTTGTTAAAGAACCCCAAAAGGGAGTGATCATGAAATAGCCCATACTCTCATTATTTTATCCACCAATACGGCTAATTTCAGACACGTCAATTTTGATTAATTCATTTTTAATTCATTTTTGGTCTCACACAGTCTTGTTTACCACATGATCTCAACACATTCCTTTTTTGAGTTTCCTATTTTATTTTTCTGTTACAGGCGTCTAAATTGGCATTTCCCATAATATACTACTGTATATTGCATAGCTAGGACATCATCTGTAATAATACATACTATTTTAAAAAAAACATTGCAGATATTGACATGGGGGAAACAAAAGGCACAATTTCCCAATTTTAAGGCGTCCAAATTCCATATTTGTGCTCAAATCGGCACTTAACAGTGTTAAGCCCTGAAACCCTCACTTGTTTTCTCAGATTCAGTAATTGTGTACGTAACTGAGACAGAGAGCCTTGAGAATTGGGCCCATAATTGAGAGAGGACAGCCTGTTGTAGTGTGGGAAAACAGAGAGATGTCTTCAAAGGCACACAGATTAATTTCTTTTTATTAGCGGAACTGAGAGAAAAAATGTTGAAAATCAAATAAATTCCAATAAATTTTAAAAGGCTGTGATAAAAAGCTAAAAGAATTACATAAAAGAGGCAGGAGAAGCTTCAGAAGTATATAAGATACCATTAGCTTTTTACTTTTAGCTTTCAGTTACTGTACAGCACAGTGGTGTCGCAGACTGTGTTGTGGTGGTGTATCCTAGCACAAGGAGCAATAAAGTCTGAAGCAGAGCCTACAAAGTAACTGTAATTACACATGCAGTAATACAAATCAGCATTTTCATCTTGGGTCTGGCAGGAAGCTCAAAGCACTAAAGGTTTGCACTCATGGTTTTTTGTTGCCAACAGAACTCTAGAAAAATTTCTTATACTGTTTCTCAGACTATCTAGATATTAAATAGCAAATTACTGTTTAGTTTGCTTATTGACAAAACCTGATTGTCCCTCTGTAGTTTCAAATGTCTTCCCACAGTGGAACTGGTTCTGTTTTGTTGTGTTCAGGAAGTGTGCAATTTTTTTGGGAACTCATGGAGGCACCTGCTTTGTATGGGAACATCATACTCCAGGGAGTATCAGGGGGTAGAGAAGATTAGTGGGGGTGGAGTTCCAGATATGAAGATCCACTATCCATTGCTCCTTATGAAGGAATGCATGCACATACTTGTGGATACTACTTCAGGTTTATGGAGCCAGTGGCAATCACAGAATGCCTCTGTTGCTAATCTGTGGTGTGGGTGGCGGAGGATTTTATTTTCAGATTCCTTTTGAGGTTTAAGGCACAAATTCTTTTGTGGATTCTGCCAAAGTTATCCTTTTTACTTTTTACCCCAGAAAGGAGTAATACTTAAGATGGTCAGAAATGGTGCGTTTAACTCAAAATTTTCATTTTATTGAATTTATTTGTGAAACATTTTGAACATTTCTGATGGGAAAAAATTCCCAAACTAATGGAAAACCAAATAAAAATTTTATGTTCAGTTGTGGTTTTTTCCCATTTCCCACTGAAAAGGAAAGGGGTGGGGGAGAAAAGGAAGTCTAAGAAATGATGGAACCATAACTGGAAAACTAAAGAAAAAAAACAGTTTTTTTTGGTTTTGAAAAAAGGGGAAAAAGTCATTTTGGATTTTGTTTTTTCATTAAAATATAGGAAAATTTTCCATGAAAATTTACATTTTCATAAAAAGGCCATTTTTCATCCAGAATTTTTAGAATGAAAAATTTTGACCAGCTCTGCTTACCACAGGTGCAGCATCTTGTTTTTTAATGTTACTGTACATTTTGCATAGTTTGGCAAAGCGATCAGTGACTTGCTCAAGATGACAGTCAGTCAATCAAATAACACTGAAACTAAGAATCTTAGCACTTTTATTCTTTTGCTCCAGCAACTAGACATACAGCTCCCTGAAGCAGTGCATGAGTAAGATTCTGTGTTGTGCCTCTTTAAATCACTTCTGTGCCCTCCTGATCTTGGGCAGCTTTCGGGACTGGAGCAGCCTCCATCATAACTTAGTCCTGAGAGGCTGCCTGTATTAAAGCAGTCTGTCCCTGGGCTGCCCTATGGGGCCACAGAACTACCCAGAATCTCTGTCATGCTGTGTACCTGTCCCATACATGATCCCTCCTTCTCCCAGTGCACCCCATGAGCAATGGCTTGCGAGGGAGTCCTCCTAAGGTAGCCTGTGGCTGTCTTCAGCAGTTCCTGTGCTGGAGGACTTATCCCCCAGCTGGTTCCAGGGCTTTCAAAATCTCCTTTACATTGTTCTGGTCCTTGTACCTGGAGCAAAGGGGCTGGAGTTGGGGTGAGAATCCAATGCCTCTTTTTTTCTTGGGTGATGCAATAGATTAAGCATCCTATTATGTTAGCACAGTGAAACTACAAGACTTTCCAAGGCAGATCCACCCCAAGCCTTTTGACAACAGATCCAGCCCTTGTACTACTGAAGTATAGAAACTTAGCAGTGCAAAATCAGGGCCTGCTGCTGAACATGGCAGCACTTAACATGAATTGCAGACACTTAGAAGGTACTGATGCTCAGCTCTTCCTGTCAATTAACCATGTTCACGTTACTGAAGTGGGAAGGCTTTATAACTAAACCTCGTACTCTCTATCAGCTCATCTGTTTGAAGTCATGGTTTTGGAGTTCATAAGCACATTAACAGCCCACAAAGCTTTCCACTGCTCCAGAGTAATTTCCCAGTTTCTCTGTACTACGGAATTTTCCGCACTCTAGATGTAAAAGCATTACAAAGGTTTCTTTCCAGAAACCCTCCAAAGGTTGGAGTTAATAATATAAAGACTTCCATCATAAGGCTTGAACACATATTATAGCCTGTTCTGACTATCTGTGTAAGTCCCAATAGCAAAGGCTATAAAAAATATTGTATGCAGAACTAAAATGTAAACACAAAAATAAAGTAGATCCATAAAAAATCCTGGTATAATTAGAAGACACTATTGTGTTTTTAGTGGCTCTAAGTTTATTTTTAAGTAGATTACTTGCTGCTTTAAGGGGATAATAGTTTAAATTTTTTAGGAAGCATGACTTGTATGTAATGTACTGGTGAAAAGTGGCTGTTGAACTCCCAGCCAAGATCCATCAGTTTATGTCACAAGATGGAAGTCTTCTTTCAATACTGTCACATCTAGCTGTGCCTGTTTTCTCCTATTGCTTAAATGCCCATGATATTTTAGGAGGTAAGGGGATACCTTAAACAGTCTAAAGAGAAGAACAGTACGTATGTGTCTCTGTAAACATGGGAATTTTGCCATTGAATTAAATGGAGTCAGGATTTCACACATAGAGTTTTAAGTAAAAAAGGTCAGAGATGAACTATTCATATTAACATGACTCATTTATTATGCTTCATGTGTGGAACTCAACTTTAACAGCACAAATATAAACACAAAGATGGTTAGGGGAAAAAGAAGACCAAATATTTCAATAAGATAGTAAATTAATATCTTTGTCATTTCATTTTCTCTGTTATCATTCCAAGTAACAAAAGTGATCCTACCAGAGTTATAATAAACAATAAGAATAGTTCTGAAGGGGGGAAAACACAGTGTTTTGAAAAAATGATGCCTAAGGAAGGTGTGTGAAACATGCTATTGAAACTAGTAAAACGAATTTGAAACTCCGCATACCTACTGATACTACTCATTTTTAAATGGATATTTTTCTTGATTCTGTTGCAAGAAATATTTTGTGTTTTAGAGAATTAGGAACCTGATTGGTATGAGTGAGAAAATAAATACAGTAGTTAATAAAAAATCCTGGCACAATGACATCCTGTCAGATGACATTCAGAATCTGCTTTTTTATTATGCACTGTTTATTTCTGAAATACATTAAAACATAAAGAAGTACATTAAGATCTAGAATTGCAGAACAGGGAAATGGAAGCGGTTTGTCACACAAGATTCTTTTTATTGACATCTTTAGTTTGTTTTGATGTCTGTAATTAAATTGCTAATTATGTGTTTCTGTTGCAGTGGTCATGCTTTTATTACATAATTGCTGCAAGTTTTGCTCTCACCACTAACAATATTTGTTTAACCTTAGTGCTTGCTGGTTACATATTTCATAATGTAAAAGCTTAGAAAAAGAGTTATTGACTGCTATGATTAACTAAATCAAAGAAGTTCAAAGTTCTTCACCATAAATTAAATTCGTTTTGTGGCAAAGGCTCATAGATAATTGAAGGATGAAGCTATCACAGTCATTAAACAATAAATGTTATTACAACATAAGTTAATGAAAATACCACAAAAAATCCAGGACAATGTGATATGCTTTTTTAAAGAGGAATAAAAAGTTTAGCTTAAGGTAATATGAAAGATACACGTAATAATTTGTGCCCTGATAATTTGTTTGTTTCTGTATTTGTTCTAAAAGCATTTGATTAGGTGATATCAATTCTGTCACCTTTCTTTTTTTTTCTTCTTTTGAGCGTAGGCATATTTTTTGTCAGTATATTTCAATGTATTCATTAATTTTTCTCATTTGTTTATTTTATGCAAACCATAAGAGACATTTTTCTCAGTGAAGATTGCCTCTTTATTTTATTTTGAAATATTTGTATATTTATTTCATTAAATGAGATAATGCTTTTTCTTATTAACATAATTTCCAGTACATTAAACATATTTCTCCACAGACAGAAGAGAGGAATCAAATTAAATGACAGTTAAATCACTTGCAGCAATTTCAACTGTTAAAAGAAATAACTGTCTGTTTTCTTTGTGATCACGAGATGTGCTGTAAAGGGAAATGAAATACTAAAGAAAGGAGTGAAAACATAAAGAAATAATGACTGACTTATTGAAGTAATACCACTGAGAGAAGAAAAATTCACTGCAAATAAAAGGAAAAAAATAATATAGCAGTTTTGAAAGTTACCAAAATTCATTTCTTATTGATGAGATCAGTGCAAGTCTAATACTAAGTAAACTGCAGAGGGAAAAAAAATCAGTGCAATAAACTATGGATGATGAAGGAGAAATAAATATTTTGCATTTGAAGGGTCATTATTCTAAATGCCTTTAATTTTTAAATAATTTATATTTCATCGTATTTAGGGGAAAAAGAAAAAAAATATTTCTTGGCAAACTAACCATTTACTTAAACTAATGTATTCCCTTAATTGGTTACTGTCCTGCAGTTGCCCAAGTGTCCTTGTCCCTGATGTGTTGTGTCATCCTGGGCAAGTTCAGGACTCCACTAAGGGGAAGAGTATCCTTTGGTTGTTCTTACTATGAGAAGTTCCAAAATTAAGAGAATCAAGAAAAATATTTGTTCTTCATTGTGGTTTATTATTATTATTTTTATTAATAATAATTAATTAATTAATTTTTAGACTTTGAAACAACTGCTTTGAAGAGATCTTTCAAATTAATGGCTAAGATGCAAATTGTTAAGGTAATGTTTACAATTTTGATTTCCCCCTGTAAATAGGGTGACCAGATAGCAAGCATGAAAAATCAGGACAGGGGGAGGCGGGTAATAAGCCTTTATATAAGAAAAAGCCCTAAATATCAGAACTGTCACTATACAATTGGGACAAGTGGTCACCCTACCAGTCAAGTGTGTGTGTGTGTGTGTGTGTGTGTGTGTGTGTGTGTGTGTGTGTGTGTGTGTGTGTGTGTGCAGCTTGCACCTGCAAAACATTTCTTTTTTCACTTGAGTTTTATGGGCCTGATCTTTCAGTCCTGTGTGAGGTCTCCAGGATTAGGCCTGCTTTTGCTAGCTTGTTTTTGACCTTTTTGATTACTTCATAGGGTGCTGCAATTTATATCCTTAATTCAGATCTCTCTGGTGAATGTCATCACGTCAGATGCTGTGATTTATGCATTAAGGTGAGGAGAGGCAGGCTGCTATATGATGGGGGTATCTAGAGCATGAACCAAAGTTGGCTGGTCAGGGGAGGGCCCACATTCAGCTCACTACTATAGAAGGAAGTAGTTCCAAGTTGATACTAAACCTCTGAATAATGCCTTTTTGCTTTTAAAATAATCAGGAAAAATATACTCACTGTGCTAAATCATTCCCTCACACTTAAAATGATGCAAGAGGACTGAAGTTAAGTGAAAATGTCAAGGTCCCTGGCATTTCTGTTTAATTGTTTTCTGGGCCAGGAGGGCAGAGTGTGCCTCCCTGCAGAGGAGACATTGTGTGTGGCCATCCAATTCCAATGGGGTCTTAAGATTGATGGGGGACAAACAACAGCTGCATGGTGGGGATAGTGCATCCACAGTAATTTGAACCCCAACGAATTCCTGCATTAGCTTATGTTGAGAAATCCTTGTAGCATGATGAGTAGGGCTGGAGAAAGAGGGTTGGCTATCATGGGGAACCTAGTTTGATGTGACACCTGGAGCTCAGGAATGCAAGCTGATGGCCAGGCTGCTAAGGAACAAATATGGGCCTCTCAGCATGCTTAAGAAAGATCTCTTAACCCACCCAAAAACAAAGAGATTATGTAATCCATTGTCTCAAGGAAGACCACTGTGTATGTAAATTGGCATATTTCTTGTGGGTTAGTCTGGGGGGGGGCAAACTTTTTGGCCTGAGGGCCACATCGGGTTTCATAAATTGTATGGAGGGCCGGTTAGGGGAGGGGGTCGTGGCCTGGCCCCGACCTCCTATCTGCCCCCCACCCTGGGACTCCTGCCCCATCCAACCCCCCCTGTTCCCTGACGGCCCCCCTGGAACCTCTGCCCCATCCACAAACCCCCACTCCCTGTCCTCTGATCGCACCAGGACCCCCGCCACCCCATCCAACCCCTCCTCTCATTCTTGATGGCCCCCCTGGGACCCCTGCCCCATCCAACCACCCCTTCTCCCTGTCCCCTGACAGCCCCTGGAACCCCTGCCCCTGACTCCCCTGACTGCCCCCTGCCGCCCCATCCAACCCCCTCCTTCCTGACTGCCCCCCTGGGACCCCTGCCCCCATTCAACCGCTGGTCCTCCCCAAGACCGCCCTGACCCCTATCCACACCCCTGCTCCCTGACCACCACCCCAAAGTCCCCTGCCCTCTATCCAACCCCCCCTGCTCCCTGCCCTCTTACCGCGCTGCCTGGAGCACTGGTGGCTGGCGGCGCAGCTGGCTGGAGCCGAGCCACACTGCCGCCCCCACCACGCAGCACAGAGACTGGGTCAGGCCGGGCTCTGCAGCTGCGCTGCCCCAGGAGCTCACAGCCCCGCCGCCCAGAGCATTGTGCCGACGGCAGAGCGAGTGAGCTGAGGCTGTGGGCGAGGGAGAACAGCAGGGGAGGGGCCAGGGGCTAGCCTCCCAGGCCAGGAGCTTGGGGGCCGGGCAGGGCGGTCCCACGGGCCGGATGTGGTCCGCAGGCCGTAGTTTGCCCACCTCTGGTTTAGTCAGACGACAGAACTCTGCCTAATGGAGCCTTGTATGAATATAGGTAGCAGTGGAATTCAGTGAGTCAGGAAATACCAGTGTACTTTGCGGCACACAGAAAACATAATTCAACAACTATACCTCTTTGTCCCCGAAATTAGCTTCATGCACTTCTCCTGGTCCCATTAACAATAATGGCAAAATTCCCACTGAGGAGGCTCAGATCCCAAATTGGCAGTCAGGGATCAACTGTCTTCATTCCCATAAACCTTCCATCATTTGTGCCAGTGGGTATGGATTAAGTGTTGTTCCATGTTGTGCAATAAGATCAGTAACTGTGCAAAAAAGCCTAGCAAAGTGGGAATAGCAGTTGTCAAAATAAGATTTTAAACAATATAATTCTGTCTAGCTAAGTACTTGTATGGTACCATTACCATAATATCTGAGCACCACACAGTCTTTAATGTGTTTCTCCTCACAATTCCCTTGTGACGCAGGGAAGTGCGATTATACAGATTAGCAACTGAGGCACCAAGCGACTAAGTGACTCACCCAAGGTCACGTAGGAAGTCTGTGACAGAGCTGAGAATTGAACTGAGGTCTCCTGACTTCCATGCTAGATCCTTAATCACGGGACCATCATTAATGATGATGTGGCATTTATCAGAACCCCAAGTACAAATTACAAAATATCTGAGGTTTTTAGCATTGCCTTTGATAATGAAACCGAGGTCGGCTGTAATTTAGTTATAATCTGACGACTCTTCGGTATTTATCTGAAATGAGTTTAGTAGGCTCAGTCCTGTTCCTGGGGACAGAGAACCACCTTACAAAATCACAGCCATAGTTTGAATTGAGTGACATCCTTGTTTACAGTCTCAGCAGATATGAAAGACGAAGGCCCTGATGCAATACCCACTGAAATCAGTGCAAAGACTCCCATTGATTCCAGTGGCCCTGGATCACCCCTAAGTGGACACAGAGGCCTTATCACTTTAAAAGATGTCTTTTGCTGTCTAGGTAGAGGCACATTGGCAGGGCTGCGTACAGAAGCTTGCATTGCTGCTTCCTCTGACTGAAGCACCTTTCACAAACACTCTCACAATTTAAAAATTCAGCAATAAAAATTTATAACAAATTGGGCAAAAATCAGTTAAAAATGAAACACACACATTAAATTTAAATTGTTCTTTGTGTTCACGTGCTCTTTTTTCAATTGTTTGCCAGAAGGTCTCATCCCCATTTATTTGTTCTGAGTGTTTTTAAACAAAATTGATTTCAGTATCCCACAATCTCTGTAGAGGACTATTTTTTATTATAGCTTCCTTATTTTATTCCCCAGTATAGTCAAGATCTCCTGGGTTGCAGGAAGTTTAGGGACTGATCCTGTAATTTTTACTTGGGCAAGTAATCTTCAAGCCTTTGTCTTCAGTATAGGCTAATTGCATGGGTAAGGAGTAAAACTTGCAGGATTGTATACGTAGGCCTCAATTCTGCAAAAGAGTTATGCACATATTTAACTTTATGCATATGGGTAATCCCATTGAAGTCAATGAGACTATGTCTGTGTGTGTATTAGCATGTTTCAGATCTGAGACTGGAAGAGGAGTTTTCCACATCAGCATACACAAGGGCTATGTTAACTGATTTTAAACAAAATAGGCAATTGGAAAAATGACAGTTTCAGGACTTAGGAGACTCATTTTGCATATTCTTGTGGAATAGCAAGATGCTGAAAAATCTTTGACGAAGAGGGTATGAGGCTGAAAAGGTCTCTCTCTGGACAGGATCCAGTTTTTGGAGAGTATTTTAAAAATTCATTTTAAGCTTGAAATATATCAGGATTGGTATTTAATGTCATAATTATTTCTCATTCTGCTTTAAATATTTTTCAGAATTTTTGACCCCCACATGAGTTGTCTATTTCATGGTTCAGAGAAACTGGCTTATAGAAGACAAAGGCTGAAACAAACCCCCCAGATCTGAATACCCCCAACTCTGGGATGTTCAAAATCTAGATTGGGGCATTACCACGTGTTGATCGTCCTATGTCTCAGTACTGTTTCTAGTGCCCTTCTGACTCAACAGTATTCCTGAGATCAAAAATCATCCTTTAATCCATGTCTGATGATTGAAAAGTGTTATCACCTTTCTATGGAGAAAGATAATAAACATGGTTCTTGGTGGAAAGATGCTACTATTGTTTCCTTATCCATTATAATCATGGCTATAGGAAATGTTTTTTGTTTTTAATAGCTGCATCATGTTCTGAGTTTAATTCATGTGTAATGCTAACAGACCCCAGTTGTCAGTGGACAGGATCAAACGTGGGACCTCTGGAGCTAAATGCATGAACTATATGGCTGTTAGCTAAGGCTGTAGAACAGACGCATTAATTTCACTCTAAGTAGTCTCGGTGCCACTAGATGGGTCAGAACACCACACCCAGAAGGTGTGTGGGTTACATATAAATTTCAGATTCTCTGCTGTAGCTCCCAAGAAGTCAGAGTGACTAAATAGGACCAGTTAAACTCCTTTAGACCTGAAAGAAGATGAGTCTGGTTTCATCACTGAGGTTCAGGGGTTGGCTGGCCTGGCATCCTTCCATACAGAAGGACTCTATCTCCGTCCTTTCCCAACCCTCCTTTCTCAAACCGAGCTTTAGGGGTATGTCTACAGAGGGATAAATGACCCATGGCTGGCCTGGGGCAGCTGACTCGGGCTGTGGGGCAAAAAATAGCAGTGTGTCTGGAGCTTCCACCCTTGTAGGGTCCCAGAGCTCTGGTTCCAGCCTAAACCTGAGCATCTACACAGTGATTTTTCAGCCCTGGAGCCCGAGCCCTGTGAGCCTGAGTCAGGTGACCTGGGTCAGACACAGGTTTTTTATCCCTGTGTAGACATAGCCTAGGAATCTTTGGGGGAAAGGGAAGTGGCTTCATCTCACCCATCCCCTTTTCAAATCTTTTGGGGCTAGCTGCATGGTCAGTTCCCCTGATGTTTTTAAAATATTTTATTTTGGGGGAGACTAGTGTGATTTCCCCACCGTGCTCTCCTTGACCCAAGGACACAATCCTTCTCTGACCTCAAAGGAGATAAGTTCCCTTCTTGGCTGTCAGTGTCGCCCAAATTAATTTAAACCAATAAACAGGAAGCAGGACTTATTTCTGTGTTCAGCGACCTGTGGAGAAGGGAGGATCCTGAGTCATGCCAAGGTGGCCTAAATGCTTTGAGCTGCTTGCCAGCCTCTCACTGAAGTGAATTCTTGCACAGAAATCTGGAGCTAGATGGAACACGACTGGCTTCAGTGCAAAAAATTTTAAGAGCCCTATCATAGTCAGTACTTTCTGATGCTGTAGTCTGTCATCTTTTCTGTGTAGACTTGTTTGGTTTCACAGTTTGCTACAGGAATTAAGTGAATATTTGCACAAATCGGACACAAAGGACACAAAGGGCAAGCTCTGAAAACTTTTTTGTTTTATTAAAATTTTTCACAGGAAAAATAATTTCCCATCCAGCTGTACTTATTACATCTATAGAACTATTTTTTTCTTCAAAGTTTTGGGCAAATTTTAATTAATGGATGCCCTGTTGGGTATGCAAGTACTGAAGAGTAAACTGAAGCAGAGAGGTTATGTTACTTATCCAAGAGCACAGAAAAAGTTAGAATTTGGAATAGGACTTCGGAATCCTAGGCTCACAAATTTATACTCACATCACTAGATCACACCCCTGTTTAGGTGCTGGAATATTTTCTTATTAAATTTTTGGCAGTTGGTAGCATTTTGGCTGCTTGACAGACCTTTCTCACAGATTTCTAGACCAGGCTGTTAGCAAGAAAAAGTGATAGTGTTTCTGTTGCTTCTATTCTACTATAAGTATTAAAAAACAACAACAACAACCCAACCAACCAACATTAAAACAAAACAGTGAGTGAAATTTCCTTGTTGAAAAAAGTTGCAGAGATCTGCTAGATTTACCTGTGTTACTATCAGGAGTGCAAAGATTGTGTTTTGGGGTGGTGGCCATGGGTGCTGGGGGAGGTGGCCTGGGACTCCCACTGGTACTGAGGGCTAGGGGGGCTGGGCCACAGTGTGCAGCCCGTGCTGATACTGGGGAAGGCGGGGGGAGGGTTGGCATGGCTGGCAGGGGCTTCTTACCTGACTCCGTGTCCCTGAAGCTCCTAGGGAGCAGAGGCAGGGGCCAGGGCAAGAGTCAGGGCAAGAGCGGTGGCTGCTGCAGCTCCCATTGGCCGGGAACCACAGCCAATGGGAGCTGCGGTGGCGGAGCCTGTGGGCACAGGCATCATGCAGCACAGAGACCCCCTCCCCACCCCTCCACCGCCTAGGAGCTGCAGGGGGGCCATGCCAGTGGGAGCCAGGGAGCCCCCCACCCCAATGTAAGTGCCCTCTTGCACTCCCCAACCCCCTTCCCCTAGCTGGGAGCCCCCTCCCACACACCCAAACTGTTGTTGCTGGCCCAGGGGCTGCCTGGCTCGGGCAGCCCCTGAGCCAGCCCCAGCCACTGCAGAAGTCGCGGAGGTCATGGAAAGTCACGGAATCCGTGAGTTCTGTGATCTCCATGACAGACTCGTAGCCTTATGCATAAACAAACTAAACCAAAAACAACAATGCTGTTAAAAGGCAGCCTGTGTGTGTTGTAGAAAAGGAGGTGAAATAAATTCAGGCTGAAAATAGAGCAGTGTCCTTGATTTTTTGTCTTCAGCAAGGGTTTAACCTCATCCCTTTGTTCCATTTGCAGCCCGTGTGTTAATGCAGCATTCCTTCCAAAAATTTCTATATGCCATATTGGGCTGGGTTTCCTCTGTTAATTTTTTTAGTATTGCAAAACATTACAGTGTACTGCTCTTCACATTTGTTCAAATTACCACTGCATCGTTTTCCACCATGGCATGCTTGTGTGTTTGTGTTTTCCATAGTTTATAGAATAGCACATGCTTAACTTCTTTTGGCTTCACCCTCACTTTTTTTTTGATGTCGATCACTTCACAATGACTTTATGCTGGCAAGTTGTACAGATGAGGTCCAGCCTTCCAGATTACCTCGGAAAAGACTGCAGGGTATAGTCTATCTGGGTCAGTGCAGAGGGAAAATCAAATGCACAAGTTGTGTGGGTCTTATTAGTTTGGCTATTTAGATTCAGATACCCTGCAATGTCATCTACACAGGCTAACCACTGCACCCATGCAGCACTCTAGTGAAGTCGGTGGAGCTCCCCAAGGTTGAGGGAGGATACCTGCATGGATGTCATTGCATGATCAAGGCCCTATGGTAAAGTTTCTTGTATACATATCCTCAAACCATGTACTACCAAAACCTCCAGCTACCCGATTGTTACGTTATTACCACTCATCAACTGTTATTTATTTATTAATTAAATGCAGAGAGGCTATTTTTAGTGTTCAGTTTAGTCCAGAGCTGGTTCTCTCCATTAATTTCCTTCTAAAGACTCATTTCTTCCATTACATCTATAAGAAATGAGTTGTCAAAATCATTCCCCCCCTTATTTGTATTTTGTATGCGTGTTAAAACAATTGAATCAAAACTGCTGTACCATAAGGAGCGCATGCCTTTGTGGAGTAAGCAAATATTCTTATTGGTGTAACCCCTCTCTTTCCTCCTATTATTTGTTTCACTGCACATGTCCAATTAAACTATAATTTGGGTCCTGGTACCTAGCAAACCTCTGATTGCTGTCCAACAATAGCAGATTTAGTTAATTTAAAACTACAAAAATGCAACATGTTAATTTTCTTACATGTACAATGTTGCATTTTTTTTTTCAGCTCACTGAAACTCACCAGTCACTGAGTACAGTTTACATTATTATATTCTGGAACTTAACAATACATTTGGGATAATTCCATTTCTCTTGCTTCCTCTGTGTTTTTCATCTGTTCAGAGTAGCTGTGGACAGTATGACCCACTGGTACAAAAACCTGTTGGAGAGAAAATATTTGTTTTCTTAAATTTCTTTGATGAGATAAGTACTTTCAAAAATACCTACTGCGATATGAAGTAAAGCAATCCTTCGGTAATTAGGATTCATTTGCAACTGGAGCATTTTATTAATTACACATTGTAATCACATGGATAGTCACAAAACCAGTCGCGCAAGTCTGTATTTAGAGATTTGTAGACAGAAGACTTAACGTAAACATAGAAATGTTAAACCTACTCATCTGTAACCCTGCAAAGAAGATAACAAGAAGGAGTCTGTTCTCTGTGTGATTTGTGAACAATGCTAAGTAAATATTCATCATTAATATATAATAACTGTTGCTTTTGGCAGTTCACTTTTCATTTAATTTGATAATGTGTCCAGTAAATGAAGTGGTACAGGCTACAGTGTTTTACCAACACAATTGCATATTTTCAATCATTGTTAAATGAAGGCAGCTCAAGGCAAAGCTTTAACCCCCACTAGTTTTTGTATGTGATAAAAAGAGAAGGCGCTATCAATCTTTATTGTCTGTCTCGCTTACTGTAATTGCATTCAATAGTCCACTGATTCTGTTGTCTGTGCTAATGTCAGGAACAGTGAAGAGCCAGATGCTCAGACTTGATCATATGCATCCAGTGGCCACTTTGATAAGTTGGCAGAAGTCTCTGGGTTTGATGATAAATTGTTAACGCTATAGATTATGAACAACTGAACTCTGGAAGTGTATATGGAAGAAACTTCTTACCTTTTTTTAAATCTGGCATCATGATGCTAGCTAAAGGGCATGTGATGTATTATTCAAATGCTCATGCACTGGAAATGTGCCAGTGACTCATTGTATCCCCCTGAATAGTAAAACAAAACAAAACAAAAGCCAGAGTGATTTGAACATGACATTAATGGTTCTAGGACTGTGAAAAGTATTTCAAAATACTGTTTAATAGTTCTGATTATCTGATTCGAGAAGGAGAAAGCTTTTCAGTTGTGGTATTCACCCTTGAATCCATATTCAAATTTAGGATGTTTTATAAAAACAAAACAGGTTGCTGTAGTGAAAACTGAGCTGTGATAAACTTGGGGAAAAGTATAAACAAGACATATTAGGACTCAGCTTTGTGGAGTGATTGTTGGGTCACTACTTGTTGACAGTATTTCTACTTAATCAAGCTCCTTAATATACTCTGGAGTGTGCACTGATTAACTGAGACATACTAGAGGAGTTGCTGAGGTATTACCAACTGGACATGGCTGTTGGAAAAGACCCAAAAGTCCCTTTAAGGCCTGGTCTACACCCAGTTTTTGTACTGGTTTAACTGTTTCAGTTAGGGCTGGTCTACACTGGGGGGGAGGAGGATCGATCTAAGATATGCAACTTCAGCTACGAGAATAGCGTAGCTGAAGTCAATGTATCTTAGATCGATTTACCTCATGTCCTCACGGCGCAGGATCGACGGCCGCGGCTCCCCCGTTGACTCCAATTCCGCCTCTCACTCTGGTGGAGTTCCGGAGTCGACGGGGAGCGCGTTCAGGGATCGATTTATCGCGTCTAGACGAGACATGATAAATTGATCCCCGATAGATCGATTACTACCTGCCGATCCGGCGGGTAGTGAAGATGTACCCTGAGTGCTGTGATTTTTCTACCAAAGTAGTGTAATCAGTATAATCCCTACTGTGGATGTAGTTGTATCGGTATAAAGATGTCTCATACCAGAAGAACTTACTCTCCTTTCTTAGGGGAATAGCTATACACTGCAGTATAAGGGATCTTTATACCAATATAACTACATCCACACTAGGAGGGTTGTGCTGCTTTATCTATACAGCTATCTGTAAAGTGGTAAAATGTGTGTGTATAGACAAGGCCTTAGACACTGTAGGCTAAATCTCTTGCTGACAACTGTTTTAGTACCAAGAAGTTGGAAATGGATATTGACAACATGGTTCATGTATCTTCAATTCATGGGGATGTAGGGGTACAAGGGTTTCTCTTGACTAGAGATAATGACTTGCATTTTTTAAAGTTGGGTGCCTAAATTTAGGTACCCAAATCCCTATTTAGACACTTAAATTAAAGTAGTCTGAATTTCAGAAGTACTGAGCTCTTGAAGCTCCAGTTGACTTCAATAGTAGTCATTCATTCCCAGCATCTCTGAATAGCAGGTTGTTTTTGTATAGGGGTTTAAATAGGTATTTGGATTCCTAACTTTAGCCATTCAGATTTGAATATATGTGCTCTCTTTCCCAGTGGTTCTCAAGCCGGGGTATGTGTACCCCTGGGGGTACACAGATGTCTTCCAGAGGGTACATGATCTCATCTAGATATTTGCCTAATTTTGCAACAGGCTACAGAAAAAGGCCTAGCAAAGTCAGTACAAACTAAAATTTCATACAGACAATGACTTGTTTATACTGCTCTATATATTATACACTGAAATGTAAATACAATATTTATATTTCAATTGATTTATAATTATATGGTAAAATGAGAAAGTAAGCCATTTTTCAGTAATAGTGTACTGTGACACTTCTGTATTTTTCTGCCTGATTTTGTAAGCAAATAGTTTTTAAGTGAGGTGTAACTTGGGGGTATGCAAGACAAATCAGATTTCTGAAAGGGGTACAGTAGTCTGGAAAGTCTGAGAGCCACTGATCTATCCTGCTATGCTAAATTCCAGTAAATAGATAAGTATGCCCAACTGGACACATGGAAGTGTCTTACAATAGGAAAGAGTCCAAAACAGGGTGGATCATGTCCATCCGCTGCCCTGCATTTGTGTGTATGTGTGTGTGTACATATGTGTACATATATATGCAAACATTGCATTTCTTAAATTGTTTCTATTTCACCGAATCACATTTTAGTGTATTTGCAGATTTACAGTGAAATGAATATTGTTTAATGTTGTTATTTGCAATCTTCTGCTTGGTATATTTATATTGAAAAGTCATTAGCTAACTGAGTTCAGAAAATGAAAATTAGTTTGTTGAATTCATATTACCTACTGTTGCTTTATTTTCCCCCTGTATTTTGTTCAAATTAATCAATTAAAGTGCACAGATGTTCAATTAAACCTATAAAAATTTTCCATAGCTACAGCTGTTTTGAAGCCGCATTGTTGGAAATTTAACATATCTAGTAATGATTCCCTCTCAGAAGAAATTAAATTAATGAATCTTTGCTAGATTATTTTCCATTGATAAATTAAAAGAAATTAGGAGTAAACTATAAGGAGACTTATACTGTCTGCTACAGTTGTTAATTAGAATGATAGACTAGCACAGGAGAAAAAGGACAGAAAAATGGCAAATGCGTTTTTTATTTTGCTATTCTGGCCTACTTCGGTAGCATGTACCCTAGGCAAAATGTGGTGGTTAGCTGAAAATTATTAATTCTACTCCTGCAATTGATGGACAGGTAACATTCAGTAGTTGCCATTAAAAAATCAGCATCTACTAACATTTACCACATTAAGACCTTGAGATACCTCAATGCTTCTCTATATTTAGAATGAGAAATAGCAGTAATATCTCATGATTGGGGTATGGAAATGATTAGGGGTATGGAATGGCTTTCGTATGAGGAGAGATTTATAAGACTGGGACTTTTCAGCTTGAAAAAGAGATGGCAAAGGGGAGATATGATTGAGGTCTATAAAATCATGACTGCTGTGGAGAAAGTAGATAAGGAAGTGTTTACCTACTTCTCATAACACAAGAACTAGGGGTCACCAAATGAAATTAATAGGCAGCAGGTTTAAAACAAATAAAAGGAAGTATTTCTTCACACAACACAGTTAATCTGTGGAACTCCTTGCTAGAGGATGTTGTGAAGGCTAAGACCATAACAGGATTCAAAAAAGAACTAGATAAATTCATGGAGGATATCTCACAATGGCTCATCAATGGCTATTAGCCAGGATGGGCAGGAATGGTGTCCCTAGCCTCTGTTTGCCAGAAGCTGGGAATGAGCAACGGGGATGGATCACTTGATGATTACCTGTTCTGCTCATTACCTCTGGGGCACCTGGCACTAGCCACTGTCGAAAGACAGGATAATGGGCTAGATGGACCTTTGCTCTGACTCAGTAGGGCCATTCTTATGTTCTCATATAAACTGTATGGTAATTCTTGGTAAACACTGGCTTTTTAGTTTTGGCCACTGTATTCTGACATTATATATAAAGAGACAGAAAGACATGATTACTTAGGTCTGATGTAACCTCTGTTGTCACAACTGCATGGAGAAGATACTTTTTGACAGGTTTGATTATGCTACTTGTGAGAAATCCTGACTGATGAAGATAAGTTATATTTGCCAACCCAAAACATTTTCTATTGTGTTCACATGATAGTTTATTCTGTTGTTGTTGTTTTTCTCAACCAGTTTCTAAGCAAATGTTATTGTACTGTGTGGTTTCCAGATGTCAGCTTGGTTGCTATTTAATGAGGGAGGCAAAATATGGACGTGTAGTTCAAAATATGTATTTCATTGGTTAAAATATTTTTCTGGTGAGTCAACTCACTTATTTCTGTTGGGCTGATTTCATGGGTGAAATCATGCCCCCACTGAAGTCAATGGAAAACCTCCTATTTACTTTAATGGATGAAGGATTTAACCCCAGAGGCATTATTATTATTATAGAGGCCTGCACCTAGCACCCCATTGTGCTAGACACTATACCAAACACAGAGTAAATATGCCCCAGAGAGTTTACAAGCATGGCCATCACTTGTCATATTTGCAGCACACAAGTAAAAAAACCTGTAAGTGTCATCTTATGATGAGTGAAATGATTAACGAGGTATGTGGTTTAGTGAGAACCAAATTAGACTTTGTCAGTGTTGCTCATGTGGGGCCACATCCTCAGCCAATGTCAGTGGGGATAGTTCCATTTGAAGTTGATATAGCTATGTAGATTTACATGAGCTGAGGATCTATTTGGCCTGCTGGAATGTAGGAGTTAAAGAAGAAGACTTTTTAAAATTAAATTAAGATTATTTATCTCTTCAAGTATTATGTGGCATTTTCTGCTGCCTAGTGATTATTGAGCGCTCCTACACTGGACAGGAAGAGATATCCCTCCCTCAGAGAATGAGAGAGAACATGTTTAAGGGTGGAAGGAGAGAGGCCCATTTGACAACATCTTGTGCCCTGATTCAACAAGGCACATAAGCACATTTTTGACTTTAAGCATGTGAGTAGTCTTACTGAAGTCAGTAAGACTATTTATGTGCTTAGCTGAATTGGTGCCCTGAAAAGGAGGTGAGATAGAATGCTGCAAAGGGGAATGGGGCCAAATGTCTGCTCCCTGAAAGGGTAGCTAATCTGAACTTTTAGAACAGATAAGTAATTATTTCGCTTAGTACACTGAAAAAATGAACATTAATAAATATTGAAAAAGTGGAAAGAAGGGAGACATTTACGAGAAATTTTGGTACGTGATTCTCACTTTGTGGGCTATTACAAAAATAATGGCTATCACACAATCCAGTCTGAGTTAGCAGGAGACCACCTAATAGTTTTTAAACTATTGATTTCTGATGATAATGCTTAGCATTTATATAATTTTTTTTCATGTTCAATGCATTTTCCAAACATTAGCTGATTAATCCTCCCTAGAGTTCTATTCTGGTAAATGTATACTATTCCCATTTAACAGATGAGGAATCTAGCTAGTCGAGTGACTTTGCCCAAGGTATTGGCTATGTTGGAAAACTATTTCATGAAATTTCAATCTGTCTTAATCAGTTTGTTTTGGAGTTAGGATACAAGGGTTTAATACACATGCATATGTGTGCATGCATAGACATCCAAGAACACATTTTCCATGGAACAAAATATTCAGTGTCATGTGTTTAGGTGTTTGGTAGAGCCATAGAGCTAAACAGCGTATTTGAACTAAGTTCTCATGTGCTTATGTTCAGATGTGAGTGTTAAACTAACAATAAAGGTTTGAAAGTGGCTTGAGGTCCTTGAGCAGGGATTCCAAAATAGTGACCATCCAATCCCTGCCTCACACCCTTCTCCCTCTGCAAGAACCATCAAATAGGCTAATCAGGAGAATTAAACACAAGGGTATTTTGTTGAAGAGAAAAACTCATTTGACCACAGGCAGCATAACCTAAATTCTCTATGCCCTCCAGAGACCTGATCAGAGGTTCTGACAGCCGCCATCTTGGAGGAACTATTAAGCTCAATAGATGGGATTTTACAGCTCTCACAGGACCCTGCAAAATGCTGCACTTGGCCCTGAGGGAATGCCTTACTGCTCAAGTAGCTAAACTCTGTGCAGAAATACAGTGCAGCACTTTTATGTGAATACCTGATACAAAAATTAAATTCACAGTATAGTAAAAGGAAAATACAACATAAAATTGATCCGGCACATTGTCTGTGTTCCCAGCTAAGTACAATAGAGCCAAATTATAGAAATAATAATTGCTGAAGAAATAGAGTACATTTAAGAACAAACCCCAAAAGACAGGTTTCCTTTCCATTTCTGGTAGAACTACAGCAATTCACAGTTTACTGATTTAACCATCCCAGTTTTTGCACACACAAAAGAATGGTCTCTCCCCACTCTGCAGATAAGATTGCAAGTGGGAATTATCCTTAGATTTTTAAAAGTTATATGTTTTCATTTACTCACTAATTGCACTCTCTGCAGTTGGTCTCCTAGACATTAGTTTGAATTTGTGACATTCTACTGTAATATATGATTTTCTGAAAGTTCCACCAGACCACTACATAACGTATAGGACCTGGGTTTTGGCTGGGCCTCAAACCATCATTTATTCTTGAAGATGAAATTTGATGTGTGCAAAAATTGCCCTAATGGTTTTGCAGCTGCAGTGAATTGTGGGTAAATATTTTTACTGTGCATGCTAATTGTAAAATAGAATTCTACATTGAGGGCTTCATTCTCCAGTGCCTTGCCTCCTGTGTTGTCATTTACAACTGTGTAAAGTGAATGCATAGTGGGTTTGTGATGGGATGTACCAAGCCCTTTGAGACCCCCTGCTGGAGGCCTCGTGGTCCAACCACACTCCACCCCAGGAAAGGAGGAGTAAAGGTGGATCTTCCAGGCCTGTCTAGAAAAGCTGCAAGGAAGCAGCCAATCTGAGTGAAGCAGGCTCAGATAAAAGGAGCTACAAGGCCTGAGCAGGTCAGTTGCTGGCTGGGACCAGAAGGGTGAGGAAGACTGGAAGGCTGTGAGACTCTCCAGGCAAGGAGGCCTGGGAGAGACCTTGCTCAAGCAGGGAACAGACAGAGACTATCAGCCCAGAGGTGAAGGTGAAGAGGAAGGAGCTACGTGGGAAGTGGCCCAGAGAACAGCAGCAGCAACATAGTTAAAGGAAGCAGCATGGGGCTTTTATTTGTAGGGTCCCTTGGTTGGGACATGGATTAGTGGACAGGCCTGAGTCCCCCCACCAGCCACTGGCAGTGTGGTCAAAGCCCTGAGAAGGGGACAGGTGTTGTTCAAAAGCCCAAGAAAGGGGCTAAAATTTCAAGGGCTCAAGGATGGGTCTGAAGACCCCACAGAGGGCCAACCATTTGTGGAACTTTGTTATAGGGTAGGGATGGATTTAAAGCTAGCCCAGAAGGGGCTGAGAATTGAGCCCAGCGACCAGGGCTCCAGATACCAACAAGGGCAGAGTGATAGTCCTTGTTGGACCTTTGTTAACCCGGAAGGGATTTGTTCATGTGTTTGACTGTGTGACTTAGCCAGAGGGTTGAGCCACTGAAGACCCATCTGATGAGGTTAGCTGACAGGGAGCACCAGGAACAGAGAGAGAGACAGAAAGTGACTGCAGGTTTGCACCCTACTGACAGGCGGCGCTCATGAGAGGTGAGTGTGCCCCATCACAGGGTGCAAATGGAACCTTTCTGATCTGATAAAATTTTACACCCATTTGGACTGAGGTGAATACCTGCTAAGTGAAAGCCACTGGAGAATCAGGCTCTGCATTCTTCTCCTTCAAAGTATCATAGGTGCTATATCAGCATGTATCCTGGCAGAGTTTAAAAAATATAAGCAGTTGTGGATTTTATTTATTATCTTATATGTTTTTAGCATTGGTGTAATGTATGCATCTATGTAATACAGTCTGGTGTTCCAGAGTTTTAATGAACCTGCATGTTTGTTAGATGATATAGAATCTGGATATGAAGAGGCTGATGGAAATCTTTGTGAAGTATTATATTTTTTCATGGGCATTTACTGGGGGAGCTTTAAAATTTTGCAAAATATGTATTATATATTGCCAATTTCTCCTGGCACAATATTTGAAGCAAAAGTTTTGTATGTCTTTACATTCAGCAACATATTATTCTGTCAGAGAATCAATAGTTCACATATTCCAAGTATATAAAAATCTGCAGCAGGTACCTCCACAAGCATTTGCTGAGTTGAAGTCTAACATCGTTGCTAGGTATCTGCACATCTGTTAAATGTCTGTCATAAAAAAATTAAAAACATTCAAGTGTAGAAAATTATTCAAATTATGTAAATATTCAGTTGTTTTATATAAAAATAAGAATATGCCACCTTGTGGTAGGAAAGATTTTTTTTAGTGTATGCATCCAACAAACCTTTCAGTGTATAGGATACAGATCTGACATTTGGTAATATAATCCTTTTTATTTAACAAGTGTTTTACAATTAGAATTTTTTTTTTTAATAATATTTGGATATTTTTTCCATTAATGTACGGTTCCATTCACTAAATTTACAAGAACATTGAAGCAAAAGCTGAATATTTTCATAATTACAGTGTGTTACTTTGGAACATTTAAAAGGAAAACTGAACCTGTGTGGTGGTTTTATAAAATACTACTGTTTGATATTTTTAGTATTAATAATGTATTATATAGATTTTAGGTAGCAGGGTAAAATGCCATTCCTATTTTATATTAAACACTTTAAGTGACAATTGTTTGATTTGTAGGCACATTTCCTTTATAAAGAAAGTAAGATTTTAAAAAGTTTATGTCAATGTCTATAAATAGATCCAATATGTAAGAATATTTAATACCTATATTATTATGCCATACTTTGTAACAGATGACAGACAGGCTTTGTCTGCATCTTGAACATTTCTAATTTTACATTGTGCAGTTACTCATCATATGCATTGGCTACAATAACAAAACTACTTTCCCCATAACCCCTTTTCTTTAAATGTTTGTTTTGGTCTTTAAAAATCTTGTATTTTCTCACTTTTGTATGTTCCTGACTAAAGGGCAATTGAAATAATGTATCATATTTATAGCATATTTAGTAACCCTACAATAGCACTGCTACCAGGTACACTGTAACAAGTAAATATTGTTGCATTATTGTTGAGGTCTGTTTATTGTACTTAATTATGTGGAGAGATGAAATTACATAGTTACTAAAGACTAGAAAACTGTAAGGTCCTAAATTACATTAACAATTTTTTAAAAAATATTCCCAGTGCTAAGGGTTATATTGTTTTTTTTATTCACGTACTGGCCCTAAATGTGCATAATTTTAAAAAAAGAAGGGTTGAAGGGTTTTATTTCTTTGTTTTTATTTTTTCCCCAGTTTAAAAGTACTCAGATTGTAATTAAAACATTTTTCCTCTTAACACAGTGGATTACTTTACATAATGTAATATGACAGAATGTCATAAAGGTATGTCTCCCGTTACCAGGCAATTTTTGCTGAGTGATTCATTCATATTCTGTTTCTTCCTTTTGCTTTCTGAGTGTGCCACCAGTGCTGAATTGTGAGACCAACATATTGATAGAGAGGAGAAACTTCCACAGGGCTTGTTGTGCTGCACTTATTTAGTGCCGGCTCCTGTTCCCATAAAGCAAATTGCAAAACTCTTATTGACTTCTTGGTGCAAAAATTTTGGAAGTGGAAGTGCAAAAAGTGGGGCATCAGTGACCTGCATGAGGTGAAGGATGGGAGAGGGGAGCACCAGTTGTCAGGAAGATGGAGAGAAGGTTTGTGAGCAGCGGGGGAGCCACCAGGAGCTGGGATGTGGCAAGTGGGACTTGAGTAGAGTACCACCACTATTCTTTCTCAACTTTATCTCTAGGTCTTAAAAATACACTAGCAGTGTAATCCGTGCCATTTAAACTTCATAGTTACCCAGACATGAATCCATCAACACTCCCTTAACTTAAGCTACTTAGGTTGTGAGCTCTTTTGGATAGGGACTGTCTGTTTGTTGTGCATTTGTACAGTGTTTAGCAGAAGGGGACCCAGGTCTACAACTAGGGCTCCCAGATGCTATGGTGGTACAAATAAGAAGAAAATTAAGTATAACTCACAGTAGTGCTACTGGATGCACAAACACAGTTACTTTTATTTGTATCATGGTAGCATCTAGGGACCCCAACTGAGATCACAGCCCCATGCTAGATACTGAACAAATACAGAATGAGAGACAGTTCCAGCCCCAAAGAGCTTACAGTTGCTCTATTTCAATAGAAATAAGATTGCAATGAGTCACACAACTTCTGTCAGTATTTTATTGATTGTTCTCTCAACTCTCAACTGTGATATTTTGCCTCTGGTGTTGCTGTATTGATTAGTCTATCAGTTGTCTGATTAGAAAAAAAATATACACATGCTGGTAGTTATTGAGATTAGACAAATGTTCCAAATATTTTCACATATATTCATTTGAATTCTTAATTTTCTTCAACTGTTTTTGCTTCCCCCAGTGTGTTTACTTTCCATGAATATTCCAGCAAACAATTTTGTTGGTTGGAATGGTCTCAAACAGAAAACTTTAAATGAATATTGGAAATTTATTAAAGTGAATTTTGGATATATAAATGTGAGTATTTGCAATGTTAAGTGGAATCAAGCTAGGGTTGTCAACTTTCTAATCACACAAACCAAAACACCCTTGCCCAGCCCCCTGCCCTGCTCCTTCTCCATGGTCCTGCCCCTGCCCCTGCCCCACTCCTCCTCCAAGACCCCGCTTCATCCCTCCTCCCTATGTTGCTCGCTGTCCCTCACCCTCACTCACTTTCACCAGTCTGGGGCAGGGGGTTGAGGTGCAGGAGGGGTTGCTGGCTCTGGGCTGGGGCCAAGGGGTTTGAAGTGTGGGAGGGGGCTCTGGGCTGAGCCTGGGGCAGGGGGTTGGGGTGCAGAAGGGTGTGTGAGGTGCAAGCTCTGGGAGGGAGTTTGGGTGTTGGAGGGGACTCAGGGCTTGGGTTGGGGTGCGGGAAGGAGTTTGGGGTGCAGTCTCTGGGAGGGGGCTGGGGCAGGGGCTTGGGATGCAGGAGGGGGTGTGGCTCTGGGAGGGAGTTTGGGTGCAGGAGGGGGCTCAGGGCTGGAGTAGGGGGTTGGGGTGTGAGAGGGGGTGTGGGCTCTGGCCAGGTGGTGCTTACTTCTGACAGCTCCTGGTCAGCAGTGCAGCAGGACTAAGGCAGGCTGCCTGCCTGCTTTGGCCCCACACTGCTCCCAGAAGCAGCCAGTAGGGCAAGGTGTCTCCGTGTGCTGCCTGCACCCCAAGCGCCGATTCTGCAACTCCTATTGGCCGGGAAGTGCGGCCAATGGGAGCTGCGGAGGAGGAGCCTGCCTTAGCCCCACTGCGCCGCCGACTGGGAGCCGGCCAAGGTAAGTGGGGCCAGAGGGATCCGCGCACTGCCCCCTCCATGCGCCACTCTCGGAAGCGGCCAGCACATCCCTGCTGCTTCTGGGGTGGTGCAGGGGGCTCCACATACTGCCACTGTCTTCAGGCACTGCCCCCACAGCTCCCATTGGCCTCACTTCCCAGCCAATGGGAGCTGCATAGTCGGCACTTGGGATGCGGGAAGCATGTGGAGAGACCTCCCCCCAGGTCGTGCAGGGACATGTTGGCTTGGGGCCAGGGCAGGCAGGGAGCCTGCCTTAGCTCCACTGTGCCGCTGGACTTTAAGTAGCCTAAAATCTCCTGGTTTGACTTCAGTAGCCTCCAGGAGATAGAGCCTGATTCCAAGAGGCAAAAGTCTGGCTTCATGTTCTGAGCCCAGGTCTGGGAGTGCTTTAATTCCAGTACTTGGCTCTTTTACTAGTTCTGTCTATGGCCTTGCACAAAAAATTTAGGACTAGGCTCTGCTACACCTGTTGGGAAGTGCTTTCCTGCATGAGCAGTCCCATTGATTTCCATGGCACTAGATTTACATCAAGGTCACAATTCAGGAAAGTACTTCAGCATGTGCTCATAACTTCAATCGGATGTAAGCAAGTGCTTAAAGTTAAATACATGCTGAAGTACTTTCCTGATTTGGGATGCATTCTGGATTAGGGTTTAACGTATTAACTTCTCAATGTGAATAAGGGTGGTAAAATCTGCCTCTGAAATTCTATTATCTTTTCCCCATTTTAAAATGGAGATGTATGAAAAATGCAGAAAGTTTCTGTACAGTTCTTCATCATCTTCATCTTCAGTTTATCACAGAAGATTTTAAAACAGAATTTCTTTGAAAAGTATGACCTACTCTTTGACAATGGGGAAAAAAATCCAAAATTTATTTCTAATCATCTTCATCTCGAGAACACTAATTGAGGTTGGGAAGTTATAGTGGATTAACAGGTTAGTGATATTTTTCAATATGGGGGGGAAAAGTTGCTTAGTAAAGTTTTTATAAGTGCTCAACCTTTGAACACAAATGCAAAATCAAAATGTTTTTAAGCTAGGGCCATAAGCTTCACATTAGAAACTAATCATGAGCTGTTTGGGTGATAAAATCTGCCTCATTTGAAAATGTAATTTATTAACCACCATAATATCTGTTCAAGGCATTATTCAAACTGTAATATTATATTTATAGTTCTATAATAAAGTGCAATCATTGGGCTATATACTCCCCTTTAAGCTAAAGTAGCATGCTCTCTCTCCATCAGTGGGCATGCTCTTTCTTGGCCTGCTGTTGCCTGCATTATCCCCTCTGAGCCAGGGGATGCAGAATTGCACTAATGTGGCCATTAGTTCATAGAACCATAGAAGATTAGGGTTGGAAGAGACCTCAGGAGGTCATCTACTCCAACCCCCTGCTCAAAGCAGGACCAACCCCAACTAAATCATTCCAGCCAGGGCTTTGTCAAGCCTGACCTTAAAAACCTCTTAGGATGGAGATTCCACCACCTCCCTAGGTAACCCATTCCAGTGCTTCACCACCCTCCTAGTGAAATAGTTTTTCCTAATATCCAACCTAGACCTTCCCTCATTACTAAAAGACTAAAAGAAAGACCTGATATCTGAGGAGAAACAAGGTGAGTTCTTGCTGATCTGGAAAGTAGTTTCATAGGGCTCTTGTTCCAGTCAACCTGCCATTGGCCATGCTTCTGCAATGCCTACACTAACCATACCATTGTGTGTATAGTCATGGTGTTTAGAAAATACAGTCAATGCAGCAGTAATTTACCATGGATTTTTGGCATTGTAATTACACTGTCATGAGAAGTGAATACATATGTCTCTATTTTCCCTGACTATATTTCAGTGGAGGTCAACTCCCTGATAAGGCAACAAAGAAACTAAAGCAGGCTATGCAGTGAAGCTTCCTTAACCTGTTATCAACTTTCATATCTGCAAGACCACTCCCCCATCCTTTGCACCATCCATACACCAATGTGGAAAGCAACATATGCTCAGAGGTTCTGGTCCAAAGCACGCTGAAGTTAGTGCGAGTCTTTGGAATCAGACTCCGAGTGTATTTTCTCTTCTGTGATGGACAAAGGAGGAGATAGTAAAGTACTAATGATCCATATAAAGAAGTATTTATACTTCAAAAATGTCTATGATTCACAGTGTGTGTGTATCTATCTATTTCTGCCATCATAGTTATAAGCAATAACTTAATTTGACTGTGAAGTGTTAATTCTTGGAAGCCTCATGTAAAAGATATGGCCACATTACAGCACTCAAACATTTATACTTTTGCTAGAACTGTAATTATTTTCATTTATGAAATTCTAAATTCTGTTTTAAATATTGAATAAGTGAAGTGACAGCTTGTGCTAGCTTTAGGATATGCCTGCTTGATAATTATTCATGAGAAGAACAGCTGAAAACAAACTAGTTATACACCTTGGCAAGTTACTGTGATTTTAATTCTGTGAAATTTCCCCATGGCCATGTGACTTTATTCTAAAGCACTTTAACAGTGCAGATGTCCAGAATGTTGTAGCTGTTACAAATGTTATTCCTGTATTCAAAGTTTTGAACCACTGAATACAGTGCTTTCAAAGAAAGCAGAGGAAGAAAGAGAGAACATACACTGTATAATCCAGTGGTTCTCAACCAAAGGTACACATACCCCTGGGGGTAGCAGAGGTCTTTCAGGGGGTACATCAACTCATTTGGATATTTGCCTAGTTTTACAACAGGCTACATAAAAAGCGCTAGCAAAGTCAGTACAAACTAAAATTTCATACAATGACTTGTTTATACTGCTCTATATACTATACACTGAAATGTAAGTATAATATTTATATTCCCATTGATTTATTTTATAATTATATAGTAAAAATGAGAAAGTAAGCAATTTTTCAGTAATAGTGTGCTGTGATACTTTTGCCTTTTTATGACTGATTTTGTAAGAAAGTAGTTTAAGTGAGGTGAAACTTGGGATACACAAGACAAATCAGACTCTTGAAAGCGGTACAGTAGTGTGGAAAGGTTTAGAGCCACTGGTATAATCAAAGCATACGTCATATACTACTGCATGTGCATATGCACTGATATGTATCATATACTAATGGAACATATGTTAGATGTATACAATGGTATCTCTACATAGGTACAAGACACAATAGAATTACAATACTTGAAAGCACATATAACTTTTATGCACTAATTAAATATATTTAATGTTGTTTAAATTACTGTACAATAAACAATATGAGCAATGACAACTTTGCATGATTAAAAGTAGTATAACCCATATGTAACACTGGAGAAAGAATTGAAATGCTTCAGATTTATCATCCCCTCAAAAATTCAGCTAAAATCAAACATTTCTCTACTTTTCCCTTTTTCCTTTTCTTCCCCATATGGCTCCTGAAGCATTACTTCATTTAAATAGATTTTAAAGCTCTGTCCTTATAGTTCCTAGAGCATTCATTGCTTTTGAGAAAAACATTTAAGCATGTGCTATTTTTGTTATTCTAATTAGAAAAAACAGCTGGTCCTGTACAGCTTAGACTGTAGTCTTTTTCAACACATTGTTCAGATTTTTTCTCTTCTTCTGTCAAGCTACAGGCTACCACCTCTTCTCATCCCACACAAATCAACCCCCAAAACACCTGCACACGCAACCTTAAATATCAACCACATCTGCCATGAATCAAAAAGAAAATACTTTATTGGTCATAGGACACATATACAAATTATTCATAATAGGATTCTATATATTCACAAGTAACTAACGCCTCACCAAGTTAATGACCACTAAACCAGCTTTCTAAACAGTTGAGTACAACTACTTCTTAGCCTCTTTACGTTTCGTTCTCATACATGTAAACCAACTCCTTTTTTAAAAAAAAAGAAGGCGGCAATCAACCCTCACCTACAATTTTGATAGCTGTAAATGTTTTTGCCTACAAATAATCATTGAAGCTGATCAAAGTCACACTCTCTGTTGCTATGGTAATGAATCCCCATTTTGTTTACGGATGGGTATGCACCACATGGCAAGAAATGATGTCAGGTGGAAAGGGGAGATAAATTTAATTTGTGGTTTAAAGTTATTAGCATATATTTTAGGAAGGCGAGTTGTTTTTGTTTTGTTTTCTACTAGGGAATAGTTGATCCAGACTTTTATTAAGAAATAATTTTATTATTTTAAAATTACAATAGTGAAACACACAATGCTGGCAACAAAAAAAATACAAAACAATTAATTACAAAGGTATTTGTAAAAATTGTAGAATGCTTGGAGTTACAATGTCCCAGAGGTGTGCCTAAATCAATATGGTTATTCTTCACACAGCGTTATTGACTATTTCATTGCCTGGGCAATTGTTCTATCTACTCCACTATCTAATTTGTGTAGCTAAACTATAATCTCCAACCTGCCCCTGAGTCTATGTGTGTATTTTTTTTGCTTGAGTGGAACAGAAGTAGTCAGTCCATTATAACAGTCAAAACTCAATGCATTCATTTGTAATTAATAATTACACAAATAATCCTATTTTGAAAGGTAGAAAGATACATACAATAAATACCAATTGAATTTCAAAACAAAGCATAATTTATTCTTTATGTATCTATTAAAATAGCACATCCGTTATGTGTGCAATCTACTTTTGTTTATACAGTATTTTTTATTTTTATTTTTTTAATGTGCCTATCTTTTCTTTCTATGAGTGCAATAGATGGACTTTTATGTGACATAATAAAATACTGGTAAACTTGGGGGACATCCACAACATTTGCATAATCAAAGTTTTAGCTAAATTACATTTGTCTTTATACAAGTTTAGATTTGGTGGACATATCCATATTTCAGGATTTATCTGTGTGTGATATCTGCTTTTATATGTGGGGCAAAAAACCAACAACCACTAAATGCACAAAGAAGGGATGAAAAGCTGTTCTTATAATTTTAATAATCAATGATAATCCTGCTTTTACATGCAAACATATGACCAATGAAAAACATGGATGCTCATATCACATGATTACTTCCATCCAATCAAGATTTACTTTTCTCTGACCTGTATTTGTATCTGTCATGAAACCCCACGCTTCCGCCACAGTACAGTACTTCTGATGGGACCTGATCCAAAGCCCATTAAAATACCTGGAGTGACTCCCATTGTTTTCAATGAGCTTTGGATCAGGACTATAATCTGCCTGATAGAGAGCCATGTACCAAAACCAGAAGCAAGCAGTTGAAATGATAATGCTCCTGGTCTATAAGTGCACAGTTATTATCTAGTGCATTAAATAACTACCTAGCAAAATCTAAGTGATTTTGTGAGAAAAATCAGTGATAATTCTGTTGTTGAAGGGGTAAGAATTAGTTATTAGTAAGGCTACGTTTTAGTCACGGGTATTTTTAGTAAAAGACATGGACCGGTCATGGGCAGTAAACAAAAATTCACGGCCTGTGACCTGTCCACGACATTACTATATACCCCTAACTAAAACTTGAGCTGGGGGCTGGGGGTGATCTGGGGGTGCTGGGGTGCTGGGAGGGGGGGTGGCCCGGGATCCCCGTTGGTGCTGGGGGGAGTGTTGGAGGAGCATGCAGGCTCCCTACCAGGCTCCATGTCCGTACAGCACTTAGGGGGAGGGGTGGGCCAGGGGGGCTCCGTGTGCTGCTCCTGCCACAAGCCCTGGCTCCGTGCGCTACTCCTGCCACAAGCACTGGCCAGGAACCGTAGCCAATGGGCGCTGTGGGGGCGGCGCCTGTGGGCGCAGGCAGCACAAGGAGCCCCCCTGTCCCCTCCACCTAGGAGCTGCGGGGACATGCCAGAGGGAGCTGGGAATCCCCACCCCAGGTAAGCGCCCTTTCCCCCCCCCCCCACCGCACTGCAACCCCCAGCCCCAGCCCTGAGCCCCCTCCTACACCCAAACTGTTGCTGCTGCTGGCCCAGGGGCTGCCAGGCTCAGGCAGCCCCTGAGCCAGCACCAGCCGCTGCAGAAGTCATGGAGGTCACGGAAATTCACGGAATCCATGACTTCCGTGACCTCTGTGATAGACACGCAGCCTTAGTTATTAGTAGGGGCAACAGAAATTTCTACATTTGGAAAATGTATTAACTCCTATACTGTGGCAGTGACCTCTGAAGGAGAAGGTTGTAACATGCAGTAGATGTGGAAGAACTTCTGACAGATTAAACAATGAAAGTTGCTTGTTTGTTCAACTCCGAAGTTTGGTTTCTTAATGGATTATTGGAGCACGTTGCTATGTGGAATACTACAATAAGAATGTTATCCTATCTCTGAAGGATTGGACAAATAGGTTATGGCAATAGTAGTACTGCAAGATTAGAGTAATACAACAGTGTGTAATACACTGATATTTATTGCATTGATATTGTATTTTTGAATATTGAATTTGTAAGTCTTACTGCCGGAGGCCATTTCTCCATTCCTTTAGAGAGAAAATAATATTCCTAATCCACTGTGCAATATGACAGTGTACCACCTAGCAATAGATAGTGACTGAGAGCACAATTTGACCCTTTGATTCTCTAAATCACATCTGATCCCTACAGAAGAGATCAGATTTTTAGACACCACATGATTGCCAGCTCACGATCCAGTCTTTCCTTTGTCACATGTTTTAAGAGTCTGACACTCTAATGAAAGCAATACAAAAAGCTGCCAGAGCCAGCTCAGATTGCCCATTTTTTTTAATGACATTACCTAAAGCAAAAAATGTATTTCATTATTTGTATCAATACTAGGATGAACTTAGAATGTAAACTCTTCTGGATAGGGATTGTATCTTTATTTGCCTGTAAATTGCCATGTGCATTTATGGCATTATATAAAGAATATTGGGGCGGGGAAATAGATGCGTTCCTGAAGGCGGCTAATAGAGTTCTGCTGGCTCTCTGGAGTTTTTGATTCAAGCCTTGTGCAGTCTGAAGCCCATACTATGCAATGAGATTTGAGAATATCTTGTGTGTGTAAAAGCTGAGCACAAAAACAGCTCCTTTGGCCCAGGATAACCCATAACACATGTGGCCAGACTCATTACCAAATCTCTGCAATAAGGATGGAAAAGTTAATGAAGAGGTGTGTTTTGGGTTTTTTTCTTGTCTTGGCTACAAACTTTCTGTGTCCTCCTCATCTTATATGTGAGAACATTACAGCAGAGTGAGAACATTACAGCAGGCTTATCAAATGTTAACCCAATACAGAAAAGGCTTGGAGATTCATTTTGTTCTCTGAAGAGAGACTGTATTATTCTGAGGTGCCCTCTGCTACACCAAGAGGCAAAGATGCTTCATCAACCACACCTAGCAAAGATGAGTAAGAACCTTCCTTCGAAAGGTTTACACCTGTTGAACATCCTTTTCATCATTAGAACATATAGTACATTGGAGCTTCTCAGATCAATCATATCTTCCCAAGAGCAGCATTTCCCTTTGTTAAGACCCTAGAGAGGTTAAATTTTTCAAATTCAGTTTTGAAATACATGCTGGAGGGAGCTGAAGGCTTTTTTTATTTCCCAAAGAATCCAATTCACAGAAGCAAACCTCCAAGTTTAAACTTAAAACCAGAAGCAAAGAGGGCTTCAATTCAGAGGGGGGGAAAAGTATGCTGGTTGAGAGATTCTGTGAAGGTTCTTCATTCTTCTGAGTACTGGAGAAATTTGTTAAACTCATTATTTGCTGGTCCAAAGATCGTTAACTATCAAATTTAGCTTTGGCAAAATAGATCTAAGTAATATCCTTCAAAAATTGTTCCAGTTAATCATAGTTACAAAACAATGCTTAGAGAGTCTTAGAAAAGAAGTATTTTCCAATGGAAGCTATTGATGTTTAGTTTTTTTATATACTGATTTCTGAGTACATACACAGATTTATTGAGCCCTGAAGGATTTCTTCTGAGAATTTGAACGGTGAGGTTTATTTTTTGTCTGAATTATATTTTCAGTGTTTCTTCAACCAGAAATAATTTTCTTATTTTAAAATGTTTTTTAAAAAATCTTATTTTGACTCTGAGATTTGTCCATTTACAGCTCAAAATTTTAGGTATTGAGAATAAACTTTCTTGATTTTAGAAAACAAGATATTGTAAAGAAATTGGATAAGATCCAAAATAAGATCAAATATCCACTACAAACCTGTATGCCTGATATGACTGAGTGGGTCCATTTGATTCCCAACTGGCTTGCCTACTGACTCTTTCCACGGCTCTTCTTTAAACAGAAGTACAGTACATCAGATTTATCAGAGGTCATTATTTAGTGATTCTCTATCCTGTTTTCATAATGGTTGAACTCAGCAATTATGAACTGATTATTGAGTTTTAGCAAGTGGCTAATGAATCACTGGTGCTGGCTCAGTAAGAAATAGGCTCCTTATGTTTCTACAATTCTGCTGGATTTCAGGACTATTTAATTCATGTAATTTGGCTGTTTCCCCCATCTATTCCCTGGTAGGTGTGTATACCAGGCTAAAGTGTTACTGGATATAACATTTAACAAACAAAAAAAGTTTTGTTTTGTTTTTTAATTGGAAAACAACTTAGGTTTTAAAATTTCCTAAGCTCTTTTAGTATGTTGGCATACTTGTTACCATAAGTTATATTTGTTGATGTACGTACGTGATTATGACAAAGCATCATATGGAAGAGAGCATCAGCACAATAGCGGGGTAGCTAAGAAATGCATAAGAATACTTTTTCCGACATCTTTGAACCTGTTGAGGAGTTATTAAGAGTTTAAGAGCGGAATTTCTTTAAATAATAAGGTACAAAAGCTGTCAAAAGGGGTCCCATTGTATTGTACTGTAAACACAGCCATAGTATTGTACCTCAACTCTTCACATGCCACAGGAGCAGACCACATAGCCAGGATAAAACAAAAAAAATATGTTTGACCAGAAGTTGTTAGATTGGAGTTGAATAGGACTGATGCTTAAAGCATTGGGGACAGATCCATAGCTGGTGTGAAGGGCCGTTGAGTTCAGTGGAGCTATAATGGTTTACCAGGATAGTCTACCAGCTGAGGATCTGCTCCTGAGAGTTTGTACCGGCTGAGAGAAGTTTGTCTTAAAAAAGGCTTGCTGCAGCTTTCTAACTGAATGTAAGCTGTGATGTTTTCAGGTATTTAAAATCTACTTCTCTTCTATCCAAATCACTGTATGTCTATAGAATTTTGCAACAAAAAATAGATTAAGATAATTTATTAATTCTGTCTTTGTCCACTCTTCCCTCCCCCCATACCTTCTTCTTTTTCTTCTAAAAATAGAACTGTTTGAACACAAAGCTTCCTGGCTGTGTGATAGTACAAATAATGGGCATGGTATATACTGTCAGCATTCCCTCTCTCCTTCTGTCCAGGTTGGTCTGTGTACCTAAAGAGGTTAGCTATTAATGTTGCCTTCTTTATAGCTAAATTACCTGACTCCAGAATTGTTCACAGATTCTATTAAAGACCCCTATGGAGGATTGCTTCTTCAAACAGGCATTTTAATTCATCTGGGTACACTAAGGTGCTACCTTCCCTTCATTAATAAAATGGAAACTCATAAAGAAAACAAGATTATCCTGAATTTATAATCAAGTAATTTTGTTTCTCTTAGCTCGAGTAATAATTGTGGAACATTATATTCCTCTTTCTTTCCTTTCTCCTTCATATACCTAGACAATTTTAATTTCTCATGTTTGTTTATCTCCCCCACCTTTTAATTTGATGGGAAACGCTATCTAGGACCCCAGGAGGCAAACACTGAGAGTTAAGAACTGGTCCTTTCCATCTCCAATTTAATGAAATAATAAGTAATTGATTAATATTTACCTATGGTTTAGTAATTCTAGGATATTCTTTTATTCTTCTATGCTAGAATTTCTAGACCACAAAAAATTGCTAGTTTTATTGCTGATAACGGTTTTATGCCTGTTTCCTAATACTCTTTCCCCCTGTACTTTCACAGTGATCACCAGATTTTTCATTATGGTTTAAATACTCTATTTTACCACTTTGTTTTACTTGTTTTCCTATAATGATGGACTCTCTTCTGTCTTTTTAATAAGGCTAAATTTTACCTTGTTTTTAGACTTCTCCATTGAGCTCTTAGTTGGTGGATATTTCTAACAGATTAATGTAGTGTGTTTTCAAGACCCTTGGGGCCAAAACCTCAGCTGGTGTAAATCAGCATAACTCCACTGAAGTCAATGTCACTGTGCTTAGATCAAATGTGGATCTGGCCCTTGATGTACAAATGCCTGTTTCCCGGACAGAATCCAGCACCCAAGTAGCCAGACCACATGTTGATCAGGTGTGTGGTTGGACAGGAATCCTCTTCCCACTAGCTTGCGGAGCACCTGTGAATCCCTTCATTCCACATGGTCTAAAAGTAATTGTTCATTACTAAATTGCTCTCCTTATATTCTTTGGCTAAACTTCTGACAGTAGTTTGTGCTTCGAGGACACTAATGGTTTGTCGTCCTCTTCCTGAACTACTGAAGGATAGGAATCCTGATGTTAGATATAAATACACTGTAATTAGGAAAATGCAACTGTGCTAAACATCCAATTCATCATAACTAATAACCAACAAGAGGACTTTAATCCTAACAGGCACTTCAGGACAACATCATATGCTCTCTCCATCTAGCTAACTTCCAACATACAACAACTCACATCACACATGAGCAAAACTTGAAACATTCTGTTTTCTAACTTAACTTGTTTTCATTAAAATTGTTTATTTAAAAAAATAAACTCATTTGACAGAATTATTTTAAATTCACCAAATTAATCTTCATCTCCAAAAATGGTGATGAATTAGTGAAATGAGATAATCTTTGCTGTTCCTTTTGCGAAATACAAAAACTTCTTGCACAATTTATTTATTTTGTTGAGATATTTTAGGAAGCAAAACCCCAAAGTTTCTTCATGATCATAATTTCTGCTTTGAGTGGCATGTCTACTCTCTCACTTCTAAAATATAAACTTTAGCATAGAATCAAAATTTTCATTGACAAAATGCCTGATCCTTTTACTCAATTTGCATACATTCCCATGGATTTTGGGCAGCGGAGAGTTGTTACACATGTGTATGAAGGCCTAATGTGGGTCAGTGAAAAATTGAGTTTACAATAGGCCAAATCTGGAATAACTCCAGTGAAGTCAATGAAGTTACTTTGAATTTAAAGCAGTGCAGCCGAGAGTAGAATGTGATCTAATGGTTGCCTGATAAGGCACAGAGTCAAAACAGTATGATATTTGCTATATACAGCATAGCAGTAAAACAATGAGAGACGCTTCCAATAGTTATCATAGGATTTTATATCCATGAGCTCTCAAGGAGTTAAAATACATTTTCTTTATTTCAGAAATGTTTCCTTTAATTGGCAGCATTCATTATTTTTGATAATTTTTCAGCTAAGAAGTAGTTTAAAGAGATGGCCTAATCTCTCTTAATGTCTCTGATGGTACCATGGACATTTCACCTCTCTTTCTAAATGAAATCTTTCTTGCTTACACATTCTTAACCTGCTCAAGCATTGAAAGACAATAAACTAAAGATTTTGTTAATTTAGAGGTGCTGAAGTTGCTGAACAGAAATATTTTCAATTTGATATTTTTGTACTCTATGAAAGAAGTAGTATGAAAACTCAGATAGGAACATTCGTATGTTTGCATTTCCAAGATGTGGATTGAAGATCTGATTTTTCTTTGCTAAAACAGAATGCAAAAAAAATGGACAGCTGTTGATGATACTGTGTCATATCAAATTCTGAAATAACCTAGATTTCTTCTAGTTTTTGCACTGCAATTTTATTATCTCTGATACAGTCATGGAAAACATTACACAAGAATCTCCAGTATCTCATTTATAGAGAATGAGCCTGATTCTTCTCCTGTTGATGTCAATGGCAAAGGTCTCATTGACTTAATCAAGAGCCAGCCCAACAGCATTTATTTAATCATCATTTAGTATAATCAAGAGACGACAGCCTAGCAATTCAGTGACAGTGTCTTGGGCTGCCATACTCATAGGATTTCTTTTCACATTTTAAGCCAGAACTCACACTCTCAGCCTTGGCAAGAGCCAGGAGCGTGGTGAATGGAGCACCTCATGACACTCTGTAGTGCTTAGTGAGCATCTCCACCATTGACGGAAGCTGGAGGGAGATGCCTTCACCCCTTCTGTGACCTGCAGATGAATAAACCTGTTGCTGCATCTTTAAAGAGGTAACATGGGGTAAAACCAGTTGGCTCTTCCAAAAGAAAAAGAAATCCTTGTTTTTTAATTAAGAGACGAGGCCAGCGGCAAAGTTTGGGGGTGGAGAGGTGATCTGGAGTTATGGTAAAGTCCATTATAGGACCCTGTTGCAAAGTTTGGATCTGAATCCAAGCTTCCCCAAAACTGCTCTGAATTGAAATGTTGGTTTGGCCTTATCTCCAGCTACAGAACATCTCTAATATAATTCATTTTCTCATAAACATGTGATATATTCATTCCATACTTTTAAATTCACAGACCAAATTGATTAATTCCACAGGGGTAAACTGGACTTTAAATATTACATGGCAGTTGAAGTGCTGGAAGTGAGACTAGAGAAATGAGAACAACGTTGAGAATTCTGTGTTGCTTAAGTCATGTAGCAGAGCTACTGCAGCTAGTTTTGAAGATATTTTTACTTTGAAAAAATTACTTGTACTGAGCAGTAATAATGCTGAGTCTTCTATTAATTGTCCCAAAGGAATTGTTACCTACCGCTCTCTAGTACAAATAGGAAAGTATTTAAAAGAGAAACATTTAAAACCACCTAGAAAGACACACTTACAACAGTTAGTTTGGCCCTTGAATGCATATTTCAAAGGAGTACCTGCAATACCAAGCGATTCATCCCACACATAGGGTAGTATTCCTTCTAGAAGTACAGCAGACTTCATACTGGGGAAGCAAAAAAATAATTTTCTTAGCAACTGGGCTGAAATTACTGCATGTGCAGAACAACCTTTCACCTGTGGCAAAGCGCTTCAGTAATGCTGGCTACCTTCTTAATGGCGCAGGAGCATGAGGCAAAAACAACGGCTGTGGTGAATGGTGCAACATTGAAACAAAAAGTACACGGCAGAACTCTGGTTGGGATCTTTGAACATTCTCATGTTGAAGAATCACTCTGTTTTGTAGTGCAACCTAGACCTGAAAAGAAAAAGTCTCAGCAGAATATAGCCAAAGAGCTAAAGTATGTCCAGAGAACTAGCTGATGAGCTCATCGTCCAAAATGCCCTTGCATTTATTCTGAATTCGCTTGTGAACATTGAAGTAGATGGAAATTCTAGGATTTTAGAAATGATTATATCTTGCTGTTAAAACCTCACATTCAGAAATATTTACAATATTGCTTTATTAGATTGCACCACTAGCACCCTTATTTCTCCTTAACCACCCTACCCCAAAGAGTTGCATCCTAAACCCAGCACATAGTAACTGGGCTATATGCTCTTCATGCACAGTCCTAATCCCAGCCCACAGCTGATTAGATGAACTCCATGTTGTAGAATTTTTTAGGGGTCAGCAGAGATGGAATTCCCTTTCCTCCCACCCCCAGTCCGTGGCTGTGGAAACATTTTGTAGTAGTTACTGCCCTTGGAGGTGAGTTGCTGATTGATCTGCCACTGGACCCCACTCCTCTCCAGACCTCCCCATGAACTCCTCTGTGGGGATGTATCATCCTTACGCCAACCTAATGGAAAGTTCCATGAGAAGGTAAGGGTCACGATGGGACACTTGCCAGGCAATGGCTCATGGCCTTGCAAAACAAAGGCGCCCCCTGGTGGTCTAGGGATTATATAAGATGAGGTAAACAAGGTAATAAATCATGGCCTTATGTAAGGAACCGTTGAATCAATCGGTGTGGGGCTATACATGTGATAAACACATGATTCTCCTTCTTGTCCAATCGGTAGATGTGTGATTATAGCCTAATTGTGTTATGTAATGTGGAGAAAAACTATAAAAGAACGCTTGTAATAAACAGGATTCGATTCAGCTTGCAACCACATTGGTCGTGTGCTTTATCCGCTCCGCATGGGACCCCACACTCCTCTGCTGGGGCAAAGGGAGCTCCCATAGAGCACAGTTTCTGGGACATAGGGGAAGTGCTGCATCCTGTGACCTGCGACCATGACTGCTGGGGAAGGGATGGCAGGACTTCCCCCTATGTTAGCAAATCTCTGACAACAATAAGGATCTAGTTCAAAGTATATTCTCAGTTTTACTTTGTGTTTTGCGGGCCTCATTGATGTCAATGCAAAGGCTTTCATTCATTTTAATCGGAGTCGGATTGGGCCTTTAATGAGTATATTGGTGAGAACCGGTTTTTGTTTTGTTTTGTTTTTTTGGTAATTTACACAGTTGGGTGGAAAGGTTTGAGAGGACATAAATATTTTATCTAAAACTTGGTTTAAAATATTTTTTGTAATCATAACAAAGGCCCTTGCCTCAAATGTTTTGTCTTTTATTGTCTTTAGAAAACCCAGGATGAAAAGGTGCACCTACAGTATATTATCTTCATGAATTATTCACTCTGTATCTCTTTTTATACCTACATACAAATCTAAAGCAATCATTGTTATTTCTAGGGAGTGTACAAGACAATAAATAGCTCTAGAATAAGTACTGCCTACTCCCACTGTATCAGGACACATTTCTGTGAATCACAAGCTAATTACTTGAAAGTTTAAAATCTAGCCTCCTAGAAAGTATTGCTCTTTTATTCATAGAAATATAATACCAAGCTGTAGTATTTTAATAGCATTGTCACAAATATTAAGCACATGGAGGTCTACCTGTTCTTATTTAGCTATTGATGGCTTCCCCTGAATTTATTTGAGATTCTGTATCTGTCTGCAGAATTACACACACACACACACACACACACACACACACACACACACACACACACTTACTTTGCTATAGATCAATTGGGGAGTACTCTCTAAGTGATAAAATAGGAATTTCAAGTTCAACTTCCTACCCAGTGCTAATATTAATACCAATAGTAGTAATGTATTTTAGATGAGACATTGACCGCCCTGCACCTTTAAGAGGGAAAGGGAGGAGAGGGCATTTGGTTGGTTGGCCAAGTGAAGGGAACAATTCTTTATGGCTGGTGGTGGGGAAGATGAAAACTGCTGCAAAAAGGGGTCAGTGTGGTTGCAGACTCATTCCCTGGGAATGCAGGGTTTAAAAGGGGCAGCTGGGCACCTAAAGACTTCCTTTTTACATGGATCAAGGCCGAAGCTGTGGGCATTACGCTAGCTGCCCCTTTTTTAGGGGGGCTGGAAAGAAATGTTTCCCTTACCACCATATTGGCTTGGGTTCTGTTGGGGTTTTTTTAGCTTTCCCCACAGTGGGTTTCAGGAAGGGCTCTGTTCATGCATGGCATGATGGGCGTTAGGCCATATGTCGCAATTCATTATTTAAGTGTAGGGTGGATGTCCAGTGAAGGTACACCACAGGAAAGGTATACAGTGACCAGATAAATGACTTGGAAAAGGACTTAAAAAGAGGTGTTCATTAAAGGAACAAATGAGGAGCGTTTGGGGACTCCTATGATTGCTATGGCAGGGAGCCAACCCCCCATTCTTATAGCCCACCTTAACCCTCCTATGAGGGGGAGAGGGTGGATGGTAAGGTCCCGGCAATGGAGGGACCTGGAGGGAAAAAGAGGGGGAGCTGGTAAAAGCTCCCCAGGTAATTACAGAATAAACATGGGGGTTACCTGCACTATACACTGTTATCTGCCGGGTAGTTCCAGACATCTAATAATAAAGTTGCTGTCTGAGTAAGCCCATGTTAAATATTTTCTGTTCTTCTTTCGGCATAGCCAGACAATAATCTGATGTCTTTTCTGTTTATCTCCCATGCTGGCAAACTGAAATCCAAAAATCTCAAAGAATGTTTTCAAAGTAATATGGATAACCCCTGTGTTTTGGTCAATATTTCTTCCATTCACAGTCAGTGCCCATATCTGTGTAAGTATTGTTGCTGAGTCCAAAATGGCTGTTGTAGTTGGCTTCCTACAAAGTTACTGCATTATCAGTATTTAACCTCATTATTCTATAAAGGAACTTTAAAATACTTTGTGTATGGAAGGAGCTGTGTAACACAAAATTTAATTCTATATGCTACATATGCACATATACACAAGTCATCAGTTTCATTTGATACTCTAAAATATTTGTAAATGTTATCTTAAATACACATTTAGCTGGTTCATTATTGAATCTTTAAATAAATTTCATCTTCTATAAGATGTTCAAAATCTTTAGATTTTGTCAGCCTGTCTTAATAATTGTGTTTGACTAATGTTTTACATTTATAGGAGTTTTAAAAGGCAGGTGCAATGTGACATATCAGAAGAAGCAAATTAAACTCTTGTAAAGCACAGCTGGAATGCTAAAAATGTGTATTTGTAATTTAAATATGTGACACCATCGCACTGTAAAATCAGTTCATAATTAGAAAACATCTGTTTTTTTCCCAATATGATGTCTAATAGTATATTTAAATAATTTAGAATGCAATAAGAAAAAGAAGTCAAGCAATAGTAAGTGATTCAGGACATTTTTTTTCTTTTGTTTAAAATGTCCTGTTCCAGATCTTTGGGTAACCCATCATTATGATGCTAATTCTTGGTTCAGAATATAATCAGCATTGATGAAATGCATATGCCAAACATATGTGTTTGTTATGACCTTATTGTCAGTCAAAAAAACGGTTTTGTCGATGGTGTTGCTAAGAAGGATTTACACACTGTCATATGGCTGATTTTTTAATTTTTGGTTATCAAAGGACTGTGAGTCGAATAAAAGTTAATTATTTTAACTTTTACATGAAATTTACATAAATATATTGTAATACAATAATGCTTAAGAGTTTATAGGCTCTGGAAACATACTTGAACTAGGTTAAATATTGAGTTGAATTTTACCAGGATCAATTCAAGTTTAGCTAATAAAGTTTGAACAAAATCACAACTTCTCAAATGATGCTAACATGGTAGATTAGCTACACATCTGTCATCTTTGTTCACTAGGAGGGAATTTATATAAGTGTGGTGAAAATTCTAATGGATACTTTTATCCTAAATGAAGTGTGTGAGTTGAATATTCTGCTAGTTTATTGGCAATAAACTGTATAACCTTTTTCTTGCCACTTTCTAAGCATTTATTTGAGATAAGTAAAGGTCATACATTCCTTAACAGGTTTTATTTTCTCTTTCACAAGCATATACCTACAAATGCTTCAAAGTCTTCACAAACACTTGATAATGTCTTAAAAAAATCTATGAGGCACAATAATACTGTTCAAAAGTATTTTTCAGCTCAGTAGCTGGGCAGTGGTTAGTAAATGCTGTAAGGTCCATGTGTCAATTGTCCACTTTGATATGAACATCTCTGGAAAAAATAAGGTACAGTTATGAACTGACTTGCCTTTCCATTTAAAATGCCACTTTATCATTTTAATTCTTGCCCAAGAAAAGATGTGGGGGTGGAGGGTGGGAGAGGGGGTCCTAAAACTAACTGTTGCAGGATTAGTGTACCCAAAGTTAATCTGCTGCAGTTTATATGCATCTACTTCTCAACTGCCTTTTATCAACCTTTGCTGCTGCAGCCCACCACTAGTTTTTCATCAGTTTATACATTGTGTGCCAGGGCAAATAATGACAGAATATCTAGCTAAAGAAGGGGTACTTAATCAGCAATCAAGATTCAATTTGTTTTAATTTTAGCAGGTGTTTGTGAGGTACATTGATGGGAGAGATAATATGTACTGCTTTCATTAGCTCTCTTGTTTTTGCGCTTGAACATTTAAGAGCCAGATGTTCGGAGGTGAGCTGATCAGAATATTAAGTCTCCAGAGGTTGGTTTCCATAGTGTTTTACATTCCTTTCTTTATCTTCCTCAGTTCACCCTGAGCTATGAGGTGGAAGTGCTTGCAATGACAAACTGCATCTCTGTTTCCTATTCAACTAAAGCTTTAAATTAGTGGCTAATTCTCGGTATAAAATACTTTATTCTAATAATCTGCAATTAATTCTTGATCCTTGGGTCAGACTCATTTCCCATTTCAAATGATTTTATCTGATAAATCTGTTACTGAAATTATTTGTTTAGTAGCTGATGTTTCACCAGGGTACTTTACCTCAGTAAAAAACAGGAGCTAACATAGATAGGTACGGTACTGATCCTATTATCTTGTTACACTAAATATGTAATCTAAATCATCTCTCTATTATGTATTAGTCAAAATGCTGTAATGACATAATATATGGACAGGAACAATGACAATAAAATGGGCCTTGAAAGAAAGGGCTTCAGACAATCAGCGTGTCCCTAAAAAGAAAAAGTACAGAGTATACTTGAGTTCAGTACTCTCTTCTACTAGGTAAGATTTCTGAAGAATGCAATGAAGCAGTAATAGGATTATAAGAGGCAGCATGCAAATAAAATCTTCTATGTTTTTAACCCAATGGGTAACACAATTGAGCACTAATTTAGTAGCTGCTGCAGTAATATACCTGTATTCCTATGTACTGTATTCCCCCCCCCAATATTATGAACTTGAGTTCCGTTATACAAAAAAAAAAAAAATCCTAGAAATAAAGAGTTAATGGAATTGCCACTATTAATTGTTCTCTGTTTACTCTGATGTTCAAAGATTGCCCAGTTTTACAAGCATATTTTCTTAATTGTGTCACCTTGTACTGTAAGTATGTCAGAGGGGAAACATTTGCAAGTGATTAGATATGGACCTTTGTGTCACCAAATGTATGAGGTACATACCCTTATAGGATATAATTGTGATCTTTTAATATGCGGCCATTGACCCAGACTTGTTATTATCTATTATAGTTTATAATAATGTATCTCTTTATGATTAAATGATGATGCCCGGCAGAACACTATGATTAGCATTTCAGTTATTTATAGATTATGTCAGAGCAGTAATAAACATAAAATGCTGTTAATGTGTGGCTAATGAAATCTGGACATGAACAAGTTTATGAATTGATATAATTCATTTGAGTGTTCTAACTGAGCTGCTGGTTCTCGTCATAATTCAAAAGCTTAGCAGGGTTCACCGATTAGGTGGTAGACTAATTTGCTACAAAAAGTCAATGGGTTTTCATCGTCTTGGGCTATCATACACAGCATGGCTGATTGCATAAGGACTATACAAAGTAATTCTCATAAATATATTTATTAAGCTTAATATGTTTTGTGAGGATAGGATAGAATCAGCTATTGCACAACATGTGGAACAAAATCACAGTGTGTTAGATACTAAAAAGATATGTTCAGTCAAATCATTCAAGACCAGATCAATGAGGGAATTATTTGAATTTTTAAGTGAGCTATTAAGTGGCAAACAAAAAGGAGGGCTATACAGCATGATGCAAATGATTTAGTGAGCATATACAACCTTTATTTCTGTTTGGTGTCATCATTTCAGTTCAGGATACACACATACTTTTAAACTTAGGATACATTGTGTTGTAACAGTTAAATTTGTTCCTTGTGTCAATGGCGACACTCTTGTCTATGGACTAGAAAGAGGTGGGTTCAAATGCTGTACCAGACCATGAGCTCCTATTCTGGTCTGACAGTATATTCTACTACTATATAATGAAGCCCTGTTAGAGACACTATACTTTGCCTGAGATGTTAAACGCAATCCATAAGGTATATGCTTAATGTACATCACTTTCATTTTCCTCGCAGATTTCAAAATAAGTTTCCCACATCCAGTTAATTCTGATTTTCAAAAACGTGTTCCCAGTCTACAGAGTACAGTCCATCTTTTGGAACAAAGTGCAAACTTTCATAACGAGTTGGACACCATTTCCTGTCTGGGGTATTTGTTTCTTATTCTATAAATGGTGGAGCCAATGGTGTGTCTCTTGCTCCATAAGATCCTCTCTTATTTTTTCTCTCTCTCTCTCTCTCTCTGTCTCACGTTCCTTCTCTCCCTCTTTATATAAACAGTCTAAGATTAGGGATTAATTTTGGTTGAATTCATCTACATGCGGAGTCCTTTGTGCTACCCACAAACAATAGTTTCTGGAAGTACTTCAGTGCCTTAATTGCACTGTATAACTCTTTAGTTATATGTTTGTAGCCCCCAGTAAACCATTTTGTAACCCTATGTTTGAGGATCTGTGGATAGATTGTCCCTGCTCCTTTATAAAAGAAAATCAAATAAAGATTTATTCAGAACACACACACACACAAACGTACACACAGAGCAGTTAGGCAAAATAAATGGAGAGTGCTTCTTTTTTCCTTCATACAAAACACAATATTAGTAACTTAGAACTACTGTTAAAAAGCACAGTATTTAAGCTCTGTAGGATTTTGTTATGACACTGATGCGTCTATGTTACATAAAAACATTTGTGTAATTAATTATGGTGATCCTATGATCATAGAACATATTCTTGCTAATTGCCATATTTAATTACTAATTTATCAATGTTATAAATTCTTGTTTTATAAACTGGTATCTATTTCTCTTTATTTAATTTAAGGGTGAGAGGAAAGTGTCATTTGAGGAAGTAAGGAGGTACAGTTTTACCCTCAGTTGTTATTCTAAAGAGAGTCCAAATAGAACCACTTTGCATTCTCCTCTCACATTTGTACCCTGACCCAACATTCAACCCATATGAGGCCTTGCACTCTAATCTTCCCTATCAGGTTTTTCTCTGTTGCTTTCCAATATCATTCACTCTACACACATTCCTTTCCTGCAGTACATAAATCTTTTTCCTGTCTGTATAAAAAAGGCTTGATGTAATCATACATCACAAACTGCAACCTTACTTCCCTTATTCTATTCTATTCTTAATTTCTGGGGAGAAAAATGGGCTTTTCCCAAGCTTTGGTTCCATAAGACATTGTTTATCCCTTTTTTGGTGGAAGCTTGGTGATACTATTTTTTTTCAATTGTTGAGTAAATCATTACTCTGAAAACAAATTTAGGAAAATGTTTATTTGTAATTATCTTTAAGTATGTTGTCCTTTCTAAATTTTTTTGCTTTATCTCCCCTTTGCATGCTGTTCCTCTCTCTCCACTGTATGCTTCCCTGCTATCAGGCCTTCTTTTCCCTCAGTATGTGCTATCTGGCTACTCATTCCACTGGTCATAGAATATCAGGGTTGGAAGGGACCTCAAGAGGTCATTTAGTCCAACCTCCTGCTCAAAGCAGGACCAATCCCTAACTAAATCCCCAAATTGCCCCCTCAAGGGCTGAACTCACAACCCTGGGTGTAGTAGGCTAATGCTTAAACCACTGAGCTATCCCTCACATTGATCAGCTACTTGGTTTTCCTCTCCTCCACTCTTGTGGACATTCCTATTCTACTGGCAGCTTCTGGCACCTGTCCTGCCAGTGGCTCCTGCTGATTATGAGAGTTCTAGTTCTGTTGCTGGCTCTGATCATTGTGGATGGGTCTTGTTTTCTTTTGTCTTCATTTTAGGTTACTATGGGGTCTGATCCAGCTTCGAAAGAGGTCAATGGGAGTCTTTCCATTGACTTCCAATGGAACTGGGTCAGGTAATAATGGAGACAGGTAGGCATGGATCCCTGTTTAAGCAGCTAGAAGCAAGGAAGGGACCCCATTCCATTAGCTGTCCATGGAATGAAAAGGTAGTGCTATGTTTTTATTAAAATAGGTAGTCTTTGTTTTTCTCTTCTAGAATTTGTCCTTAAAGTAGTTGAGAAAGACTGTGCAAGCACAAAAAGAGAATAAAGGTACTGGGAGTCTACCTTTGCCTATTATCCCACTAGACCTTAGATACTAAGCAGGATGAGAGGAACTCCAAGGACTTATACAGATATTTGGGAAAGTAATGTTAGTAATTCAGTAGATGGCACTCTTTATTCTGACTCAGAATGAAATCAATGCCCTAGGTTGAGTGAGAAGCATTATGCAGTTGAAGGTGCTGTCTTTTAGGTGAAACAGAATACTGAGGCCCAGAACACCTGTAGTCTTTGAAGAGCTCATGGCATTTTTTATAATACTTGGAGTGTTAGTCTTGGTGTCCTGGCCAAATTTCAAGTCAGGCAATTACAGTTACTGTAGCGTATGCAATAGGCTATTACAGCTTAGCTTGGCTTGGCTGCCACATTTCTTCAAACTTTTGGAGTTGACAGATTTTAGGGAGCAAATGCTGTTCACCATGCTGTTATAAGGAATAAATAGAAATCAAACCCTTGAGTTACCAGTTCCCAAGTCTTTTTATATTATTATTATTATTAATTTTATTATTCCATTTATTATTTATTTATTTATTTTAATATTTTAATATTCTAAGTTATAAAAAGACCTTGACCATCACATGGAATTACTAGTTCTTGGCTCAGCACCTTCTCATCTGCTCAAAAGTCATCTAATTTTCCATGTAAATCATGGAATCTTACCCACCTACTATTTCTGGGTAATATTGGCATAGATAGATAGATATGCCAGTATTTTCCAGAATATTTAAATATATGAATACATAACACAGTGATGCAGGCCCCTTGCTCCCCAAGTGAGTGAATTTATGAAAAGGCTGGCCCAGGTGGAGGGAGGCAGTGGGTACATCACAAGTTCTGAATTCTTGAGATAGTTTTCATTTGTAGCCACCTGCAGATTCGCTAAGACTTAGGAAAAAAAGAGGCCTAAAAATGGCTGAAAGTTATAACGGTGGGATGATGCATAGCTCCAAAAAGTACTCCATCTCAGTTGCTGTTCCTTGATATTAGATCTAAATGCAAACCCCCATCCACATGCTACTTGCAATGTCATCATGTTTTCTATGATTTTTTTCCATTGTGTTTGTTTTGAATTTCTTCCTAGTTAATGAAAAACAGAGCTGATTTTTTCCCTCTGTCAAAAATGAGAGAGCTAACATTTCACTTATAAAGTGATATGTGGTTCAACCTCTGCTCTTGATATTTTCAAGAGGCCAGTGTTTAAAAAAACCTATGTAGAATATGCTGTGTTATTGCCCTCTCTAGGCATTGTCACATAAAACCTAAACCCCCAAGGCAGCATTCTGATACATGCCAGATGTTCACTCAGGGGAGAGATAAATGTTTAATAATTTTTGCTATTGGTACTCTTTTTACAATGTGTTACACTACCATGGCTTGCTAAGGCTAAAGCTCTGTTTTACTGAAGGAACAGGCCTGTAATGAATGAGATGTCTGAATCTATATCATCTTTGCTTTTGCTGACAGTACAGGAGACTGACTCCTCTTTGAAGCACAGAATTCCAATTGAGACTTTCAAAGATGACTAAGAGATTTAGCCACAAAACTCACACTGCAATTAATGGGGGTGGAGGTGGGGTGGCTAACTCGCCTTGTCAGTTTTGAAAGTCTCAGCCTTTAGTTGGTCAGAGCAGCCACTGTTAATTTGTGTACACAGATGTCCGTATAAAGCATCAGTAAAATTAGCTTAGGAAGCTACACATTTTTATCTGGAAGCAGTGGTAGGAACTGACACCCATCTGGTTATATTATTTGTATGTGGTATCTCTCAACGACTGTGTAATTAAACCAAGTGCATGTCTTTTTAAACTAGCAATGTGCCAAAATGCAGAAATTTACCATATAACACAGAAGAACCTGATCACAAGTTGTCCTACTGGACTAAATTCATCCCTATTGTAACTCTGATAATGTCAATGGAATTACTGCAGGGATGAATTGGAATTAGTGTGTGTTCATTGAGCCAGAGATATATGACAGTGGTGATATATGTTTTCCCATCATTGTAATCTCATAATGCTAAGTGAGTGGTATAAATTCCAAACTACAAAGCATAAGGCATCAGCAAAGAAACTTGAAAAAAGTTCTTTCTGTTCTTCTGATCTGTCTTTCTGGACTAATGAATTATTGCCTTTCTGCTCCTCATAGACAGCAAACCATAACTCAGCTCTGACTTTTATAATCTCTCTCTTCTTTCCAAAGCTTGGAAAAGAGGCATCTTAGGGTGCATATGAGAGAGGTCTATAAAATCATGAATGGTGTAGAGAAAGTGAATAAGGAAGTGTTATTTACCCCTTCACATAAGGCACAAACTAGGGGTCACCCAATGAAATTAATAGGCAGCAGGTTTAAAACAAACATAAGGAAGTACTTCACACAATGCACCGTTAACCTGTGGAACTCATTGCCAGGGGATGTTGGGAAGGCCAAAAATATAACTGGGTTAAAAAAAATTATATAAGTCCATCAATGGCTATTAGCTAATAGCCAATGGCTATTAACCTCATGATCTAGGTGTCCATAAACCTCTGACTGCTAGAACCTGGGACTTGATGACAGGAGATGGATCACTCAAATTGCTCTGCTCAGTTCACTCCCTTTGAAGCATCTGGCACCGGCCACTGTCAGAAGACAGGATATTGGGCTAGATCAGGGGTTCTCAACCTGGGGGTCAGGACCCCTCAGGGGGTCGCAAGGTTATTACATGGGGGGATCATGAGCTGTCAACCTCCACCCCAAATCCTGCTTTGCCTCCAGCATTTATAATGATGTTAAATATATAAAAAAAGTGTTTTTAATTTATAAGGGGGGGGTCACACTCAGAGGGTTGCTATGTGAAAGGGGTCACCAGTACAAAAGTTTGAGAGCCACTGGGCTAGATGGCCCATTGGTCTGACCCAGTATGGCCATTCTTATGTTCTCTTTCCTTGGTCTCTTTTCAGTTGTATATCAGTGAAAAGAATTGGGTGATACAGATGTCCTAGGTAGAAAACATTCTTCATAAAGCAGCTGCAATGGTGAAAGCCAAAGGGATGTAAATAACCAAAATATGTAACTGTGTTGTAACCCATTTGAGAAATTCCTGGCAATGAGCATTTCATAAGGAACAACTTCCTAGAACGAGGATAGTTTGCCTCCATTGTTTCTGCTTGTCCTGAAGGGCAAGCAAGGTAGCACAAAACTAAGGATCCACCTAATTTTAGAAGCATATTTGCTGAGCTGTTTCTCTTATGCATACACACTCTTATTCACTCTCCACCTCCCACCCCCATTCCCATTTTCTTAATGAAGTGAAATAGGTCATAGTCTTGTCAGTTCACCCTTGTCTAGATCTAGCAATAGTTTTCACCTATTGTAGACTTTTCCTGGGCTCGGCATCTTCATTTTTTTAGTCACTTATGGCCAGATTCTGCAAACCTGAGAAAGAGTGGAAGAATTGGATCCATATTGAAATTGCATAAGATAAATTACGCCAGTGCAGTAACTAAAGGTAGCCCCTACACAGGCATGCTGTTTAAAGACATCCTTGTATTCTCTGCAAGAGAGCATTACCTTGAAAGAAGCTACTCGCAAGAAAATATATTGCCCTTTTAAAGGTATGCAGCGCGCTCAGTGACATTTTATACACTGAAAACTGCTATTCAGACATCCTAAATGGTCAGAGCTGAGAAGATCTGATTCTTACAGATCCTGAAAGAATTTAGCAACCTGTAAATTTTAAAGCCCAACATTTGGAGTGTACAAAATATCTTCAGAAAATATTGGGAACTATGTAATTTTGAAGTTTGCATTAAACAACAAGACAGTTTTTATAAGCACTGATGACAATAGCTAATTATTCTGTGTCCTTAGGAGTAAGGTATATCATAGTTCACAACCTGAGCTAAGTAAATACATCTATTTTTTCTTTGTGTATATTTGATGAGTGACTGTATCATACATAACAAACTAATCTTGCCATTATGTGCAAAGTGGTGAAATACTGATGAAATGCTCATTGAAGTAGTTTATTAGCATTTGTTTAGCTTCGGAAAATAAAATCTGTAAGCTCTGTTTGAATGGCATAATACATGTATGGGAATCATTTGTTTAATCAATTTAGTAAACTCAAAGTTCTTACTGGAGACAATGTATTAGTGAGATTTTGTACTTCAGATATGTGCATGCTTCTTACTAGTGGTTAGTCCAATAATTTTCAGAGACATTATGCTATGTGGTCTTATGCCTTTGCCCAGTTTTCCTTCTGTTTTTATGAATATACTGTATCCCAGAAACCATTTTTATTTTCTTGCTGTTGTCTAGAAAAAATCCATGCTTTAAACAAAATATTTTATGACATTTTTAACAAGTATAGATTTCACTTGCATAATAAAAGTTTACTTTTAACATTGTAAAATAAGTGTAAAATAACATTTTTTAACAGCATCTGGATACTGCTATTTAAACTACGATAGAAAATGTGACAGAACCTTATAGGCCAGAGCTTCAGCTGGTGTATGTATATATAATTCTATTAATGTCATGGAATTACGCAGATTTACCAAAGCCAATGTACAGCCAGTGGAGGGGGTGTCGTTCCTTGGCCCTATGAGGTTATCAAAATGTAATATTACTGAGTTAAATTTGAATTAAATGTAATCTTCCATCTGTTGGCTGAGTTCTAAAGCCATGTGGACTGTTGGGCAAATACAAGGACTGTATGACAGTTTCTTCTTGAGCTCCAAATTGAAATCAGGATGGTTTCAAGGGTCTCTACTGGGTCTCAGGGAGCTCTAGATAGCCACTCTCCACCCAATATTGGTTTCTCAAAGGGCCACCAAATAGTGCTATTGCCTCCCCTAATGCACAGGCCAGGAAGCAGCCTAATTCAGGAACCTGAAAATACTGCTAGCTCCCACAGGTACTAGCTGTATTACTGACTTGGGTAAGATAACATCCTAGAGTCCTATTAGAGTTAGCTAAGGGATCCACTGTACAGCTGCACATTATGGGATATCACAGCCAAACCGAGGATTCTTGGGTGTTACTTGTCCCTGATCAGTTATGCAGCTACTGACAGAGGGGGTTGGGACTGTTTCCAGACTCCTGCTGTCCTGTGAGAGCTATTATTCCTTCTGAAGACTTTTCTGGATTAGGGGACACAGTAGCTTTGATGAGCCTGCACTGGTGAATTAGCTACTATGGACCTTTCCTCTCCTGACTAGCTAACAGCTTCATCCTGCTTCAGCTATGCCACCAGCCTTGCCTTCTAACTCAATTGCAAGTTCCATATCACAGCCCGACTTCTGGAGTTGCGGGAGAGGTGAGCCCTCTGGGACAGCTTTGGTCAAGTTCACTGGCAGAAAGTGAAATTGACAAGACCCTTCCAGGGAGCTGTCATTTTGATATTCCTGATGAAAAATCAAAATATTTCAGCAAAACTGGAATTTTCTAACAGTTTGTTTGCCAAAAAAGGCAGTTTTTTGACCCGCTGTAGTTGGCTGTGTTTGTAATTGCTACAGCAGTCGTGCCTAGCCTAGCTTCTTTTTTTCCTGGCAGCCCTAGTAAAGGAATCTTCTCTTTTATCTGAAATGGGTTTTGGGGACCCAACTGAGGGCTAGACAGTGAAAAGCCTAGGACTTGTCTTGAAGTGCTTGGTACACTCAGCACATAACCTAATATCTAGGGACTGGTGTACTACAACACTTGCAGTGACACTCTGCAGTGGGTAGGTTACACTGTTTCAAAGGAAGATAAAGTAATCAGTCATTTATCTTATTTTTTATTTTGTAGAATATGATTGTCTATACACGGTGTTATAAAATGTTTAACTATCATTATATGAAGTACAGATCAACTGATAACATCCTGTGAAAATAATTAACATCTGACAATGCTATAATGTATAAAAGTGCTGTAGCTACTATAGATGTCCACTAAGATTATAAACTCTCCCAAGAACCTTCAAGTGAAGCTTTTTCTTTCCTGTATAAAGATTTTACAATGATGATAATTAATAAATAACGATAATCTTCTGACAGGGAGCAACTGTAAGGGTGCAGTTGGTAGGCACAGTGGGGCTCTTTCAACTGTGGCTGTCTGTATTTTTTTAACATTAAAATTATTTTAACATAGGGGTTTTGGTGTTTATTATTCACTCTAAATCTCTCTCTGTGTGTATATGTAGTATAGACAGATTTTAGAGCTATATAAATCGGTTGTGGTCTTAACATAGTTTCTCCTGATTATTAGTAAAAACTAATTAGGTTTTGTCCTTTATTCACTTGGAGTTTTGTATCATTGAAACCTTGCTACTCTATTTAACCTACTGCTAGTCTGCAAATATCTGCTGCCATGTTACGTTATATCCTTTTTTGCTTAAATTAACTCCAGAATAATACAGCATAGCACATACAGGAGAGAGAAAAGTTTTCACATTTTTAATACAAGACTGATTTTATTATATTACTGGAGAAATAAGTTAGATTGCTCTAGCAGTCTCAATAAATCACACGTGAAATCATCTTTTTTTTTTTCTAAATTAAATTTTTATTTAAATAAAAGTGTTATGTTTGTATTTGAACTGACAGCTAAATCTGATAATTAGAGTGCATGAAGTTGGCTTTGATTGGCATTGTAATTGGATTGTCATTGGGCTGAAAACCTATTATCTTTGGATCATGCCCCATGAAATCTGTTGAAGAAACTTTGCTGCCAGTCATTAAAGCCACCATCTTGGCTTACAAATTAGGTTTGAAAGGCTTTTTACCATTGGGAATGTAATTTAAACCACTGCAATTGCACTCCCATTAATTAAAATTATATTAAAATTATGGTTCATTTTCTAAATATTTTTTATATTTTATTAGACATACTTATAACTAAATGCTTAGCAAATTACATAGCAGAGCTAGTAAAATTATATTTTTACATAATCCATCATTTCAACACATGCTACTCAGCATCAGTGGAATTAGCCAGTGTGTTGATCATTAAAAGATATACTATTTATGTTTTTCATTACCAGCTTTCATTAAAAAACAGTTTAAATATAAAATGATATAAAAAAAAATACAGCCCATTTCCTCTGAAAATTATAATTAGCATCACTGACAAAGGTATATGGACAAAGCCCCCTTTAAAGTGAATATCATCCATTAGGCTTTTAATTATATATATACATATAAATAATATAATATATTATATATTTATAATAATATATATATTTATATATACTGCAGATAAACTGCACTGATTTATGTCATGCTTGGGAAATTTAGGAAAAATAAATGCATCAGTACTTCACTGGATCTCAGAAATTCATGGCAGGCAGCTGCCTTCAGCTTAAGTGAAATTTGCTCCCACGCAGAGGACTAGCACAAGGCCTACGTGCTACTGAAGGCTCACTTAAGCGACTTAAGTGATACATAGGCTTTATATTGTCCCTCTGCATAAACATGAATTTTACTCATAGGCCCCTCACTTAGGAGATCCACATGGAACAATGCTTTCACTTACCCTCTTCAACATATACTGTATATGAGACCACTCATTGGATTTAGTGTCACTAGTTTCAGTATTATACCCAGTATTATGTCTGCCTCTCAGTTGATGTGGTCTTTGCTATCACTGAGAATTCTTTGTGCCTGTGGGGAATAAGCAAAACATTCCAAATGACCTACCAAGATGTGTTGCATCACCAGATCTTCAAGTGAGTGTGCAGACTGGCTCATTTCTGAGATTCTTCCTGGGCACACTGATGTAACCTTGGAAAGTCATGCCATCTGCTACTGTTGACTAGTCTTTCCTCTCCAAAGGCCTGGCCCTGGTGATCATGGCATTGTCACCTCTAGGTTGCCTCACACAGCATCTCACTCTGGCTGGGGGTGACTGTGGGCTCCACACTGACCTCTTTCTTTATATAGTAGTCCTTCTTTGAAATGAAAAAGGCTAGTGTGAGCATTATACTCTGGTGAGTAGCGTGTTCCATTTGCTCTCCATTCACGCCTGACTAAATTCAAAGTCCTGGTCCAAATCTACACAAATATTAAGAATTATGGGCATGGTTATCTTAGGGACCACCTCATCTTCATCCAAAGCAGCTGGACTCTCCATCTAGAGCACCACTGAAAGCAAAGCACTCAGTGGCAGGATGGTGGAGCTCCTTGTCAGAGGACATAGAACTTAGCTCTAGCCTTACTATATTCATATCAGGATGTAAGCCTGGCATCCTCCAACAAGGATGGCTGTGGATAAGAGGGAAGAAAAAGAAAGCCGTAGGAGAGGATAGGGAGGGAAAATCACTGGTAGATGAGATCAAATGAGGAGGTACCGAATTATAAATATTTAGGGCTGTCAAGCGATTAAAAAAATTAATCGCAATTAATTGCACTGTTAAACAATAATGGAATACCATTTATTTAAATATTTTTGGATGTTTTCTACATTTTCAAATATATTGATTTCAATTACAACATAGAATACAAAGTGATTAGTGCTCACTTTATATTTATTTTTGATTACAAATATTTGCACAGTAAAAAACAAAATAAATAGTATTTTTCAATTCACCTAATACAGGTACTGTAGTGCAATCTCTTTATCATGAAAGTTGAACTTACAAATGTAGAATTATGTACAAAAAATAACTGCATTCAAAAATAAAACAATGTAAAACTTTAGAGCCTACAAGTCCACTCAGTCCTACTTCTTGTTCAGCCAATTGCTCAGACAAACAAGTTTGTTTACGTTTGCAGGAGATAGTGCTGCCTGCTTCTTGTTCACAATGTCACCTGAAGTGAGAACAGGCATTCACATGGCACTGTTGCAGCTGGCGTTGCAAGGTATTTACATGCCAGATGTGCTAAAAATTCATATGCCCCTTCATGCTTCATCCACCATTCCAGAGGACATGTTGATGACAGTTTCTGCTCAATAACAATCCAAAGCAGACCGATGCACGTTCATTTTCATAATCTGACTCAGATACCACCAGCAGAAGGTTGATTTTCTTTTTTGCTGGTTAGGGTTCTGTAGTTTCTGCATCGGAGTGTTGCTCTTTTAAGACTTCTGAAAGTGTGCTCCACACCTCGTCCCTCTCAGATTTTGGAAGGCACTTCAGATTCTTAAATATTGGGTCAAGTGCTGTAGCTATCTTTAGAAATCTCGCATTGGTACATTCTTTGTGTTTAGTCAAATCTGCAGCGAAGGTGTTCTTAAAATAAACAACATGTGCTGAGTCATCATCCAAGACTACTATAACATGAAATATATGGCAGAATGTTGGTAAAACAGAGCCAGAGACACAATTCTCCCCCAGGGAGTTCAGTCATAAATTTAATTAACGCATTGTTTTTTTAATGAGCATCATCAGCATGGAAGCATGTCCTCTGGAATGGTGGCCGAAGCATGAAAGGGCATACTTTAGCATATCTGGCACGTAACTACCTTGCAATGCCGGCTACAAAAGTGCCATGTGAATGCCTGTTCTCACTTTCTGGTGACGTAAATAAGAAGTGGGCAGCATTATCTCCCGTAAATGTAAACAAACTTCTTTGTCTTAGCGATTGGCTGAACAAGAAATAGAAGTGAGTGGACTTGTAGGCTTTAAAGTTTTGCATTGTTTTGTTTTTGAGGGCAGTTATGTAACAAAAAAAATTCGACATTTGAAAGTTGCATTTTCACAATAAAGAGATTGCACTTCAGTACTTGTATGAGGTGAACTGAAAAATACTATTTCTTTTATTTATCATTTTTGCAGTGCAAATATTTTAAATAAAAAAGAATAATATAAAGTGAGCACTGTACACTTTGTATTCTGTGTTGTAATTGAAATCAATATATTTGAAAATGTAGAAAAACATCCAAAATATTTAATAAATTTCAATTGGTATTCTATTGTTTAACAGTGCGATTAAAACTGCGATTAATCACAATTAATTTTTTTAATTGCAATTATTTTTTTTGAGTTAATTGCATGAGTAAACTGTGATTAATCAACAGCCCTATAAATATTCCTTAAAATAGCCCATTTTTAAACAAAATTACTGTTTTATCTATTTTTTGTAAATTTATTTGCAACCCTATGGGCTTGCTACACTGTTTATTCTTGTACTTCTATCAGGTCCTGAGTACTTTATGGGCTGCTGCAGCCTATGAAAAGATCCTAGCGATACGGCTTCATCTGTGATGGAAGGTTTGGGGTGTTGCAGAGCTAAGGATTTTTTTTTTAAATTAAATGCATCTCAAGCTGCTCGCAGACCTGGACCCTTCCCCTTCAGATGTCCTGTGCGTCTCCCTTATACAGGGCCTTTGAAACTAATGCAGCTCCACTGCGCTGTTAGAGAGTGTGGGCTTTTAAAATGTTCATTACTCTGACTGTGCAGCGGAGCAGGGTCAATTTGAAAGGCTCTTCTTCCCACACAGAAGTACTGTGAGCAGCCACGACAATAGCTCTTTGGAAAAAAAATGTTGACAGTGGGACAGGCAGACAACATGTGCAAACAGCCCCAAAATAGGACATCTAAAAGGGAAAGGACAGGGTCCGAGCTGAGAGCAGCCTGTGTGAGGAATTCCTTTAAGAGATTCTCCCACTCCTCGTAAACTCTTCTTCACAAATGAAGTGGCAGCAGTTGGAGCCTTTTACGTCTTATGGGACGAAGTGGCTGTAAATCTGGTATACAAACATGCATAAGTTGAAAAGAAACTGAAAGGGGCATGGAGTGGTAAAGTGATGCTGAAGTGATTAGTAAAGGCTCTGTATAGTCATCATGTCATGTTTGCTGGGAGGTAATAACTTTGGTTGGAATCCTCATTGGCTCCTGCTTATCCAACTGCAGCTTTTATCTTAGCCATTTGTTTAATTTTATGATCATCATTAAGCAGAAAACTAATCTTTGTGGTGGTATAAGGATGTTTCTAATGCTGTTCCCTAAGAATTAAAAACTCCAATCTTTTAAATACAATGAGAGATTAATGTCATTCACAGGATCTTTAATATTGCAGTTAATATTTATCTTGGAACACAAGTCCCTAAATTTTCAAACTGGAGGTTTAGCCACATATTTCTTATTCTGTGATCAACAGAAGCCATGCACCCAAAATCCTACGCAACTCAGAAATTTGCCTTTTAGCAACTTTGCCATTTTTCCTCTTTTCTTCTTCTTTAGGATGCTACTCTCTTGTTCTCCTTCAGATTCCTTATTGGTAGTGAAGATGCAGTGCAGCTGCAGGCATCCCTACTTCAGAACCTAGGTTTTTTAGTTTTAATGTTGCAAGGTTACTTGGCATCCTCTTTGTGGATTGTTTTCTTCCCTATGAGAGAGAATTCTTCCAAAGAGCTACCTCCCTGCTTGGCAAGCCAAGGCCTACAAATTCACTGCTTCCAAGGTTATGATTCCCCACCTGCCGAATCACAATGGGATTCCATCTGAAGTCTCTTGAGTACAGTAGGCTCCCCAAGTTAACCTCTTAGTCTATAAAACCATTGAACTGCCTTAAAAGTAACATTTTCAGATAAGGTTTATACTCAAGCTTTGATTCAAGTGTTCCCATGTGTGAATTTGCCTACTCTGTGCTACTTAACACATTGTTCTTGGTATCAGGAAACTGAGTAGGTTTTTCTATCTTTCTTTCTTTTCAGTTTTTGTTGACCTAGAAGCGAACTGTTATCTGATAAAGTGAGAGCGAATACATAGTAAACTTGGAATATATCCAGTTTAAAAAAAAAAGAGTTCAGAATATTTGCTGTATTGGTTTTTTCATCACTGGCAGATTGGGATGTTGTTTTGTGAGATGAATAATTATTAATTTACAGATTCAGTAAATAGTGTAGTTAAACTTGACTTCCCCGTACTTTGGCTGCCTGATAAGGGAACTTTCTCAGTAGGTCCAGCTGGCTAATAAAATCCTGTAGGTACGAATAACACAGTCCTGAAGTCTGTTCCCTTCAGATGGTAATCACATTCATGCTCAGCGGATGTTTTAAAAATGTAAATAGAAATATACTACACTCAATTCGGATTTTACATCCAAAATATAAGTATCCTTGTCTCATTTACACCTGCAGCTGCATTGATTTCAGTAAGGTTACTCTTAATTTACACCAGTATAAGTAAGAGCAAGATCAGGCCCAAGGTCTCGGAACAGGAGACCTATTCTCTAATCTGTCTTCTTCTCAAAAGTTTACATAGCCATCTGCAATGAACATTTTACAGTTTAAGTGTAAAATGTGATATTCATCTCATAAATAGCTAATAATAATATTAAATTAAATAACAATGAAAATGCAAATTCCCTACAAGTATACTACAGAGCAGTACTTTACAGTATTTACAGCTACCCCATACTTCATATAAATTACAATTAAATTGCATTAAAGCACCCAGCTTTCTGGTTTCAATAGAAACAGTAAAATCTGTCTCTTTTTTATACTAATTATTGAGTCATAAAAGATTATTGAACTCTGGTAGAATTTCCCAGTAGTTAGCTCAATTAATAAACAAGAGTTGGCAGGATCCAAATGATTGGCACATATTCCTGGAATGAAGAAAACGAAGAATAACAATGGCCAATTTCTGCAGAAAAAGAATTTTTATAAGAAATGGCCTGCCAGCATAGATTTGCATGATAGTGTATCTGGCATTTTTCTAAATTAGCATCCTTGGTAAGTATTCACCATTGTTTCAGGGGGGCAAAATTTATAGTGGTCTCAAGCACTATTGTAGTAACTCCATTCTGTTTCTGAAAGATATTGTATAACAGATCAGCCCCATTTAAAAAATAAGTAAACTCTGGTCTAGGTACAACTCCACTGAAGTCACTATCAGTTGCATCTGCTTATTCCAGAGCTGGTTTCATTTTACTACATCACAACTAATTACCCAAGCTAAGTTAACAACACGATACCAATTTGTCATTTCAGTTTTTCACACATTTTTTTTTTCTGTTCTAGATCCTGGAGAAATCTTATCTCCCTAATCCACTGCCATAAACCGTTAGTCTGTATCAAGGCTTGGTGTTGGCCTGAAGTAAAATTGTAAATTCACTAAAGAGAAAGGTAATGGCAATAGACAGTGTTTTGGAAATGAATCTCCCTGGCCCTATGGGTCAGCTGTTTAGCTTACCTGAAAAAAAACTAAAACTAACACAACTTCTCCAGTTTTTCAGGGTCTCATTTGCATGAGCAACTGACTTCAACAGCAGAAGCAGATGGTTACCACATGCAAATTGGACACCTAACTTCCTGATATGCTCACTCAAGTGTCAGTTGTGTAGCTGGTTTAGAAACTGCTGACACTGAAGTGGCACATAACAAATGAAAACTAGAACTAAATGTGTCCTCCTATACCATTTTTGTGGAAAGGAAGGATAGTCTGGTGACTAAGGCACTGGACTAGGACTGGGATTTAGTTCCCGACTCTGCCACAGACTTTCTGTGCAGATTGCTTCAGTGTGTCTGATCTCCCTGCGTAGGGCAATACTGGGGTTTTCATGGTACAGAAAGCATTGAGTAGTCCCTATAGAATTTCACCTCCACATAAAACTTCTTTCTATCTGTGAGGTAGGTCAAATTCATCCTTGATTTTTCTATATGGAAGACTCTAGAGTTATGCCATGTATGCTTTTGACCCAGCGGTCACTGCTGGCTGCTCAGTGAAGGAACTCTATCATAACCTAATAGTGAACACCCCTAATGGAGTTAGTTTATTTTATGCTGCTAATGGTAGCTTGATGGTTCTTTCTCTTCTTCTGCCAAACAAACTACTTAAGGGCAAGACATTTGTCCAAGAGATTCAAAGTCATAAAGAACTTTTGGTGTCCTCTGTGCAAGGGGGTTGTAGCCATAGAATTCCTCCAATCATAAGTGCCAAAAATGTGTATGATTCTAAAAGGGCATAAGCTAAATCCCACATTGAATGTATTAATGGTGAGAGTAAATCTCAAGGGAAACACTGCATGGCATGATGCGTTTATTGTCCATCTGAAAGAGCTATGGCACCTGTCTACAATGAAAGTGTAGAAAATCAACCACCGTCCGACATATAGCATTGCTTTCAGATGAACATTCCAGATATAAATAGTGTCGTCTGTTATTAAATAAGCCATGGAAGACCTCAAAATGACTATTGGCATGACTGGACTTATAGTAGACACAAAATGCTATGAAGTACTAAAGCAAGAACATCTCTGGTATTGTTGAGAGCCTCAAAGGTCTCACTTTCCCTTCTACCTCCTGAATGACGAAGATCAAGGTCAAGGGTTTTCTGAAGGAGGTAAAGGATATATAGCGAATGATATCAACTGTACTTCATCGCAAACTATCTGTGGAGTTTGAATATAGAATCTGAACAAGACAAAGGCTGGTGTGTGGGGGAATGAAAATAGTGGTTCTTGCTCAATAATTGAACATGTAATGGAAGATTCTTAGTAGCAGAACGAGTTGACAATTCTGCTTCTGTGAAATAAACATCCAAAAATCTGCTGGCTAGTTGGCAAGTACATGCAGAAACCTCTGTGTTCCAGATATATATAGCTGTGTGGATGCCAGTGCTGGTCCATCTGCAGTGCAGTGCTTTCTTTACTTAGGAGATCAGAAGAGGAACACATAAGGGAGAGAAAATCCACAGCCCAATTAAGACATATTTTATCAGGCAATGGTGTCAACACTGTGTGGATCAAATGATTATGGCTCTGCAATACACACGCCTCCAGATTTGTGCACTGCTTAAACTAGCTTATCAGTGGTTTCCTGCATGATAACTGGAATTCTGAAATTTGATGAGGGGGTTGCATGAGCCTTACACCTGAGACAGGGGGATGATGGCTCTCTTAAACAAAGAGCTGCTGGCCATGTCACCTCTCCAACTCTTCTTCTCCCAGCCCAATTAAAACAGTATCCTTTAATTCCCATCACTTTGCTTTCCTCTGCTTGCCTTTCCCTACGTGTTCCTTTTCTATGTAATGGAGATTGATCTGAATACTAATGAGTAGAATTGACCAAAATACTCTTAATGAAAGTTTTTATTGTTTGTTTGTTTTTCCTCCATCAAAAATCACCTGTTGTTGCTTCAGTGAAGTTTTGGTAAAGTGAAAAGAACGAGGAGAACGTGTGGCACCTTAGAGACTAACAAATTTATTTGGGCATAAGCTTTCGTGGGCTAAAACCCACTTCATTGGATGCAAGCAGTGGAAAATACAGTAGGAAGATATATATACACAGAGAACATGAAAAAATGGGTGTTGCCATACCAACTCTAACAAGACTAATCAATTAAGGTGGGCTATTATCAGCAGGAGAAAAAAAAAACGTTTGTAGTGATAATAGGATGGCCTATTTCAAACAGTTGACAAGAAGGTGTGAGTAACAGTAGGGGAAAAATTAGCATGGGGAAATAGTTTTTACTTTGTGTAATAACCCATCCACTCCCAGTCTTTATTCAAGCCTAATTTAATGGTGTCCAGTTTGCAAATCAATTCCAGTTCTGCAGTTTCTCGTTGGAGTCTGGTTATGAAGTTTTTGTTGTTGAAGAATTGCGACTTTTAGGTCTGTAATTGAGTGACCAGGGAGGTTGAAGTGTTCTCCGACTGGTTTTTGAATGTTATAATTCTTGACGTCTGATTTGTGTCCATTTATTCTTTTGCGTAGAGACTGTCCGGTTTGGCCAATGTACATGGCAGAGGGGCATTGCTGGCACATGATGGCATATATCACATTGGTAGAGGTGCAGGTGAACGAGCCTCTGATGGTGTGGCTGATGTGATTAGGTCCTATGATTTATGATTAGGTCCCTTGAATAGATATGTGGACAGAGTTGGCAACAGGCTTTGTTGCAAGGATAGGTTCCTGGGTTAGTGTTTTTGTTGTGTGGTGTGTGGTTGCTGGTGAGTATTTGCTTCAGGTTGGGGGGATGTCTGTAAGCGAGGACTGGCCTGTCTCCCAAGATCTGTGAGAGTGAGGGATTGTCCTTCAGGATAGGTTGTAGATCCTTAATGATGTGCTGGAGAGGTTTTAATTGGGGGCTGAAGGAGATGGCTAGTGCCGTTCTGTTAATTTTTTTGTTGGGCCTGTCCTGTAGTAGGTGACTTCTGGGTATTCTTCTGGCTCTGTCAATCTGTTTCTTCACTTCAGCAGGTGGGTATTGTAGTTTTAAGAATGCTTGATAGAGATCTTGTAGGTGTTTGTCTCTGTCTGAGGGATTGGAGCAAATGCAGTTGTATCTTAGAGTTTGGCTGTAGACAATGGATTGTGTGATGTGGTCTGGATGAAAGCTGGAGGCATGTAGGTAAGTACAGTGGTCAGTAGGTTTCCAGTATAGGGTGGTGTTTATGTGACCGTTGCATATTAGAACTGTAGTGCCCAGGAAGTGGATCTCTTGGGTGGACTGGTCCAGGCTGAGGTTGATGGTGGGATGGAAATTGTTGAAATCATGGTGGAATTCTTTAAGGGCTTCTTCTCCATGGGTCCAGATGATGAAGATGTCATCAATGTAGCGCAAGTAGAGTAGGGGTGTTAGGGGACGAGAGCTGAGGAAGCGTTGTTCTAAGTCAGCCATAAAAATATTAGCATACTGTGGGGCCATGTGGGTACCCATAGCAGTGCTGCTGACTTGAAGGTATACATTGTCCCCAAATGTGAAATAGTTGTGGGTGAGGACAAAGTCACAAAGTTCAGCCACCAGGTTTGCTGTGACATTATCGGGGATACTGTTCCTGACGGCTTGTAGTCCATCTTTGTGTGGAATGTTGGTGTAGAGGGCTTCTACATCCATAGTGGCCAGGATGGTGTTTTCTGGAAGATCACCAATGGATTGTAGTTTCCTCAGGAAGTCAGTGGTGTCTCGAAGATAGCTAGGAGTGCTGGTAGCGTAGGGCCTGCGGAGAGAGTCTACATAGCCAGACAATCCTGCTGTCAGGGTGCCAATGCCTGAGATGATGGGGTGTCCAGGATTTCCAGGTTTATGGATCTTGGGTAGCAGATAGAATACCCCTGGTCGGCGTTCTGGGGTGTGTCTGTGCAGATTTGTTCCTGTGCTTTTTCAGGGAGTTTCTTGAGCAAATGGTGTAGTTTCTTTTGGTAACCCTCAGTGGGATCAGAGGGTAATGGCCTGTAGAATGTGGTGTTAGAGAGCTGCCTAGCGGCTTCTCGATCATATTCCGACCTATTCATGGTTTAGTTTTACTTTTCGCTTATATGAGCAGTTAGCCTACTAAATACAGTCTGTACATAACATTACAGATAGGGAAGGAGAGTCACAGAGAAATCAAGTGACAAGCCCACACTGGCACAACAAGTCAGTGTCAGAACCAGGCTTATGCTCAGTTTTTGATAAGTCATTTAACCTTTCTGAGGCTCTATTTCTATTCCTGTAAAATGGGGTCAATTATTTTTACAATAAACAAAATCTGTAAAAGATACCCACAGCATTAATTACATAAATAAGTTATTAGTAAGTTATTATCTCCATTCTACAGGTAGGGAAACCATGAGTCAAGTGACTTCTTTGGGAGGTACTGGATTAGGTATAGGACTGAGCATCAGAAACCAGGAGTGAAATCCTAACTCCACTGGCATCAATGACAAAAAACTCATTGACTTCAGCGGGGCCAGAATTTCAACCTAGGATTCTAATCCTGATTCATACAGTACCCGGAGCTGCAGCATAACTTCACGCCTGTCGTTTACTTCTCAGAGCACTGATAAATCACCCAGTTATCTCTGGGGATTTTGGTTAGCACATGCAGATATCTGTTTAAATCCAGTTGTTCATGCTTAATATTCAAGTCTAGAATAAAAAGGCAGATTAAATTTAGAAATTTACAAGACTTTTAATTCTTAAATTAATACATGCTTGTTTGTTTTTTAATAAAGAAGCTCTTCACCATAAATTGATCTCAATCCAACCTTTTTACTTTGCATTTATTTTGCAACTGACTATATTTGGCTTATTCAGTAAAATGAAGATCATATTTAAACTAATATTTGTCTCCTCAAAAAAAGTGATGGGATTCATATAGGAATGCTCTCTTTACATACACTGAAACTATTTTTACTACTGGGCAGACATACAAATAGCACATTCTGTATTATTGAACTTGTGACTTTGGTTAGGAAATAAACATGTTAACAGTGGACAAACAAAAAACCAAAAAAACAGAGCTACATGAAAAAAATGTATGCTACTTATATGTTTGAAAACCTAACATAGGCCCTGACTCAACAAAACACTTAGTGATTTGATTATGTTAAACACATCCTTAAGTCTATTCTTATTCAGCAAAACAGTTAACCACTTGCTTAAAGTTAAGCACATTCTTAAGACCTAGTGACTTCAGTTGAATTACACACATACATATACACATAGTAATGACAAAATTCCACTTGTTTGATATCAATGGAATCTACATACCTGCATCCAAGAGCAGAATTTGGCTCCATAGCAATGATAACTTTAAAAGTTAAATCTAGAGGGCTTTTTTGCTGGGAGGAGGCTATTTCTTTATTTGCCTTGTTTCTTCAGCTTCCTCTGTCTTCTTGACATGTCAGGATCAGGATCACAGTGTGTTTGATAGGAGGAGAAGGATAAGAAGAGAATTATCAGTATCATTCAATGAAGTTGTGCCTTAGTACAAGTTCCTTAAAAATAGTATAGTGAATGTTGCTATTGATTTCAAATTTTCAGTGTCTGTGCTGGAGGGGGATCTGTATTTTTACAAATGTAGTCAATGTGCTATAAGATATTATTTATATTTTTTAGGGTGAATTGCTAATTTACTGTAGAATTGAAAAAATATATCTTGTTCCTGCCATGTATAGAGGAGACATATTTGCTTCCTTTATTGATTTGGGCTACTTTTGTGTGATGTTGCCTTTCTCTGTATTTTTCAGTTGATTGTAAAATGCAAGCTTTTCTTTTCCTCCACTCTCAGTATTGTATTAGTGCTGGATGCAGAACAACTCTGATAAAATCTTGGTAAGTGGTGTAGAATCTTCAGGTTATGTTTCCAGGTGAGAAATCCTAATTTATGATTAGGTTCTGCCTCCCAGACTCAGGGCTGGATCAGTGTTACAATAAACTTATCTGGTTTAAAGGAGACTGCTCCCCTTATCCCTTTTACAGTGGAATCTCTGGGGTGTTTCTCTCTGTAGAAACTGGCCATCAGACTCTGAGCAGAAGCTTTTTATGGAAGGAGGTATGGAAGAAATTAGAAATACCTATTTAGGAAACTTGGTAGTAGCACTAAATTGGTATTTGATGTGATTAGAGCTTTGCAAATATGATCATCTGAAAAGATGGTTAAAACCTTCCCAATGAACAGTTTTGCACCTCAAGCTATTACAAAGACAAACAAAAACAAAACCAATCAACAACAGAGGTTTGGTGCAGTGATTACCATTAATAACTTAGCATTTGTCAAGAGATGCCATGATAACCAAGATATCAAAGCCTTTTCTCTGTAAGAAGTCTGATTCCCTATTGTCTGTCTAAAGTTATGTTCTGGTGTAACACCCTTGACTTCGTGCCATTGTAAAAGTTTAGTAACTCAGTCAGAACCTGAGAAGAAGAAATACCTGTGAGGTACCGGTTGACAAATATTGGTTTTTTTTAATGGTGAGCTCTGTAATTAACTTACTGTGGGGACCAAAATTGAGATACTGGGCTTTAATATCTTCTCCCATATAGCAGTGCAAAGCAGAAGTACCTCCAGTTAAGTACATGGAGTAACATCAGTGCAATGCTAGTATATCTGAGAAGAGACTCAGACCTATTTCATTTTTGAAGAGAAATGTTTAGGTGGCACTGATCTGGGGTCAGATTCTGTTACATCAGTTTGTTGTCAGTGGAGTAACATCAGTGTAAAACTGGTGTAACAGAATGGTGAAAACAGCCCACTGATTTCTAGACAACGCTCAGGAGTCTCTACATTCCTTAAAACTGCATTTTGGAAAGTAGAAAAGCTCTGCTTGAAGTTAGCTTATGAGCATACATGCGGTAGCTTTCCTGGAGGCTTTCCAGACTCAGTCCATGTTTATGTACTGTATTTCAAATCTCGTACAGCTTTTGTTGTCACCTTGATTTTAATCCTGGCACACAGGCAGTGAACGTTCCAATGATTCTATATTTTCTGTTCCTTATAACTGTGCTCAGGTGCAACATCCAGTGGCTTAGGGAGACTACAGAAGAAATATTTTGGCAGTGCTCTTTACACTCAATATTATGTAGCCTTTAGGATGCTGACTATAGACATCTTTTGGCAACATTTGAACCTGTAGAGGATCATCATGCTGATTTAGCTATGTTTACAGTGCCCATTTTGCTTTCTACTTTTTAAAAATAATGCCTTTTTGCACAGCTGCCATTAGTTAGATACCCTTTTTCATGTGGCTGACATTGTAAGTGGTTATGGGAGCAGCTGCATCCAAGAGTTGTAGCAAAGGTGAGCCACATCTGTGCTTAATGCTTTTTGTTTTTATGAGCCAAATATCTTTTGGGCAACTTTGTTCCTACTAGCGTGGGTTAAGACTGATTTACATAGGTCTCTGTAACCTTAGTGCTATACCTTGATGAAGTTTGAAAAGACACAAGCAGTGCTGGTGCAAAATAGTTACGTTGTCAGCATAAGATTTGGCAAAAAGCAGGTTGCATTTTAACATGTAGTACTCTAGAATAAGCATTTATTTCCAGTTAAAATAATTACTTTTAGTACAGCAACTACTTACGAGATATTCTGGAAAATAGTTTGGCAGTCTTGCAATGAGTATGATAATATACTGTTCCATTAGGGTAAATCACTATAGTAAAACTGAACTAGGTGCTTGCAGTGGTTTGGATTCTGTTCATAGAAACACTGTTGCATAGTGCTAACATGTGGCTGTCTTTTTTCCACTCCGAATGTATCTGGGTGGGGGTGAAGAGCTCCTATGCGTATAGCCATGAAGCATTTTAGCTGTCCCTGCATGAAGCTCAAGCAATCAGGCTTTACATGAGAAAGCCCCCAGGTCTACAGGGGGATGAAATCTACATACCCTAATACAGGCAGGCCTCAGCACAGTTAATGTGCTGATGTTATCTCCCTGCCCTGGGATCGATGTAATTGTAGATTAGAACGGTAGAGGCCACTTCAACGGCACAGACAGTAACAGTTCCCTTTGTGAAGGCCTAGTAAGGTCAGTGCAGATCCTTCTTCAGCAAGTGTGGCCTGGTGTGATCACGGCACTATGGCCACTTTGTATCACTTGGTGATGGGTAACTCAGGGTGAAAGTGACATAGAGAGTTTCTTGTGGGCCCTCCCGTCTGGATGAATTTTATCTTGAAGATAAATGGTCCTATAGAGCTGTAAGATACAACTAATAAATCTTTACTGAAGACATGCATTACAGAAGATACAATAGATACATATATTTTGTTAAAACAAAAAAAAATCATACCTGAGAACCTGCTAAAAAAAATACTTAAATGATTCATTTGCTATAAGTCACTAAATATAAGTGTACTTTCAGAGTAAATTATCATTGTATTGTATTTGTGAACTGATCATATTAGTGACAATTGCAGGTCTATCTGCTGATGTACCATTTGAATATCATGGTATCCTCCTTGTTTCCCATTTTTTACTGTTCAGACCCTCCATAGAACATTATTGTCACTGCAGACCTTTTATCCAAGCACTGTTGATCACAGCACAGGAACTGTCATCCTATTTGCATTCTGTGGATGCATCATTATTCACAACATTTGATGTCCATAAAACACATTAAAACTATTTCCTTGAGCAAAAATAATCAGCTCTCTGCTGTACATATCATTTGTATACTCAAATTGTAAAATGTAAATTGATATATAAGAAAATGGCCCATTAACTTTTTCATTAATGACAATAATACATTTTGTGCATCAGCAGTAGGAGGATCCTACATTCATTTTAGGGGACCTGAAGGATAAATGGAGGTTTCTTTGTATTTCATAAAAATGAAGGCTGTCATCTAAATACATTTTAGAGCTTAAAAAAAAAAGAGATTTTATCTGCCCTGGTTTGTTTTTGAAAACATTCATATACTTGGCTTCATTCTTAAAATAAAAATACTATTGTGGGCCCGATCCTTCTGCAATTAGGCAAAATTCTCTTTGGAAGATAATTGGAATTTTTCCTGAGTAAGGGCTGGAAGATCAGACCCTATATATATATTAAATATTCTTTGTTAAAGGAAAGTATATGCGTATTGAATGTGTAAAATGACTATTGCATTCTACCTGGCCTGTAGATAATTGTCCTAAACTGTTCGTCCCATTTATATCCCATCACAACTTTAATTTTTCAATTTCATTTTAAATATTAGTAAAATCTCCACAAACTCTAAGGTGTACGGTATCTTCAGCTGCTAGATAACTTTGACAAGAGAAGTTATTTTCATGCAAATCTAACATCAAATTCAAATTAGAAATAAAACTATTTATTGTGAAATATAATAGATACTTGTATTACAATATTTGTAGTATTTATGTTGATTCACTTGGAACATAATGCATGATCTATCTATCTATCTATCTATCTATCTATCTATCTAATTTAATAAAGCATGTTCTTTCTTTTTGGGTATTAAAAACAGTAATATTCTTATAATTCACAATAATTAACTCATCTAGTGTGTATATGACTAGCAGTCAAATCACTGTACAGTCTCCATTTGATTAAAAGATAGATTAATAATTTGTCTATAACTGATACATCATGCACTAACAGATAAAGAGCATCTGATATTAAGTATGTGAGAAATAAAATCTGCCTTCAGTAAATTGCTTAGAAAAATTACACAGTACATTTAAATTACCATTTGCTTAGCAACATGCCCTTGTAGACATTCCAGTGGGGCTATAAAATGATCGATTTACTTTAATTTTCTACTGAATCCTGAAAAAAATAGCTATCAGTAACCTATCCCTTCATCATGGCATGCTGATTCACTCTGTGTATTAAATTTACTGGCAAGGAGCAAGACGTTAACAAAAAGTAACAGATAATGTGAACATTTCATGCATAATCTGTAATATGAGATATGTATTAATAGGGAAATTATGATGCATTCAATTATTCTGAAATGCCTTCCAGAGATGTTTTGATTTGGCTGCGCTCTGATAGTAGCAGCACAGCAGGGAGCATCTCAAGTGATGAATAACCTAATCTCCTAATCTCAAAATGGGCACTATTCACAGCTAGCCTAGGATAGACTGGTGGAAGAAACTACACTTTACATACACAGCTACAGTAAATAAATAAATAAATTCTAGTCTTCTTATAAAATGCATGTTCCTAATTAATACTAGATTAGCACCTATGATTCTACAAGTTTAGATGCTGATCTGGAAAGAAACCTTTGCCCACCTCTAAAATAAATGTATGCGATAAAAGAGTATAAAAATAATTTCACATGCATTTATTACTATTAGCATTATAAGATGTTTTAATGACATTATGCAAAAGAGCTCTTTCTAATTTGCCCAGTTAATGTACACCTGAAATGATATTTGTCATGCATACCCTTTTTTTATTTTCAAAGAAATCCACCACAACAAGAAACTCTTCATTTTTCTAGCATCAGCTCTATGTACAAGAATGTTTGCTTGCGTGAAGCAGTCACATTTACTGTTTCTCATGATAAACAATAGTCTAGTTTCTTGGAGAGGTTAAGCAGGATTTATTTTATTGTGTACATAGTCAGAGTCGGCGAGGTGACTGTCAAACAGTAGCTTGCCATTCCTTGTCCATTACTGTAGCATTCTCCATGCAGAAGTGCAGATAGACTATTTTACTCTCATTTACTTGCCTTCTTCCATGGGATCATCGCAACAAAAACAAAACAAATAACCCATGAGTTAAAAATCAACTGTACAACAAACAATCCTGAGAAAACATGCTATGCAAATATGCACGGTCTTTTTTATATACTTAATTACTTGATTGCAGTGGGCTCACTTTTTGATTAATGCAATTTGGCAAAAGGTAATATTACACCAGTGTATTACAATTTTTCGTAATTATTCAATGTTAATATGGCAGACTTCTTGAAGAAAAATGAGAAGGAAACCATCTCTCTTTTTTTCCCCTCAGTTCACATCCCTGTTCTGTGTGGCAGTAATAGAAATAATTATGTGTAAACAAATGTATTTTATCTTTGAGAATTATCTTGATTAAAAAAAATTCTGACATCCTTATCCTGACTTCGTACTCTGAATGTTGAACTTCTAAAAATATTGGCATTACAAGGTGCAAAAGATGATTTTGTGTTCAGTTTTGTTATGTTGCAGTTTACATGATTTACAAAGTGATTTGTTATAACAAGTACCTTTGCCGTTTAATCATAATGCCACATTATGTGTGTTATTTTACAAGTATTGCACTTAGCTTGCGTAATGTCTTTGGCAGCCAGGCTTATAATATAAAGCAGAAATGTGTAAGACTACTTGGATTTCCTTTGCTTAAACAATGTGATTTCCTCTGTGTTCTGTTTCATGTGAGCATCATGTTAAACTACAGCAAGACGTGGTGCTTTTTAACTAGCCCTTACTATAGCAGTCCCATGTCTGCTATTATATCTACTTACTAAAGTATGTATTTTACACTGCATTTTCATCACTAATCATGGTTTAGCAAACAAGGAAGAAGTGGGCCCCATTTTATGAAACTTTCAGATGAGTGATGTTCAGTGTATTTCAGTCTTTAGTATACTAGAATGTACAATTGCTCTGAAGATAAATAAAAGATTCAGCTGGATGCCACTGGAGAGCAGAGCAGCATGTCTTTGGCATTGCTTGAGTCTTATCTGATTTGGATTTGTATACCTCATGGGGAATGGCAAAATATTGGAACAGACGGCTTGATATTTCTGAAGAATATAGTGGGCTTTATTAGCACCAGTTTCACTCCCTGACTGACGGCTTTTTCAAATTTTTTATCTTATTAATCCGTGCTACTGTATGTAAATGTTATTCCTCTCTGCATAAGGGAGGCAACCAGCGATTTGTAATAAATGCTTATGAGTGCCCGAGGCTGCACTTAAACTTTAAAACATCTATTATTAAGTTGCAAAAAAACACTGTAATGGCCAATAGTGACCTCATAGGAATTTTAAACTGTGGTCTGCTCTTCTGCATTAAAAACAAAAAAATTGCCTGAAGTTAGAATTATGAGCAGTGCTATTTTAACAGCTGCATTTTGATTATTAAAGTGTGTTTTACAACTGAATTACAATGCTTTTATGGACTCTAGGTTTAAGATTTAAAAAGGTCATTAAACATAGTCGGTTTTGTCACAGTAGGTGTCATTGTGTACACAATCTATTTTATATCATAGCACTTAGGATTTAAAATAACACGGAGAAGCATTTTAGTTTGCTTAAACATGTAGATTATTATAGATCTTTCCAGGTATTTTGACCCTTTGCAGTCTGAGATGACTACTTTCATTATTATTTTATTAATTTGACAAGAAGCCCTACTCTGTGTATCAATGATCCATTTGTTCCAGAAATAATTAAAAATGCCATTCTAGAGCAATAAGACAACAAAAACACTTCTGCCAAATCAATGCTGAGAAATGCATTGTTTGTACTGTAGCCAACTGTTTAGTTATAAGCCAGTTATACATTTTCTAAATCTGATAGTATATAGGCTCATTGACAGTAGGTATTGACCTGCAGTGTAGGTTTGGAAAATACAGGACCTTTACATTGATTTATCTAATATGTCATATGCTGGATACTATATGTAATGTTTACGTCTTTCACAACATAAATACAGAATGAAACACTGCATTTTCCCCCATCAGTTATGGGAAAGCTGGGTAGCAAATATAAACTGAAATTTGCTTCCCTTTGACTTGCCTGTTAGACTTTGAAATACTTAAATCTTTAATTTTCCTTTCATTAATTTGTCTTGGTATTATCACTGTGAAGAACTGGAGTACATACAATACATGAATACAGTTTCTGGGTGGCTGTATGTTAATGAGTGCAAAGGGAAAAAATGATAAGTATAGAAACCTCAAAATATTTGACAAAATGTCACAAAGGATTGTATTTGCATGTAGTACCATGGGTAGGACATAATTATTAGTGTGCAGTGCGTTTCTGGCAGTACCTACTCTAGCTTATCCTGATAACATGTCGGCTGCACAGCTTTGAATATTGTATATATTCTTTGAACATATCTATGACTCGCGTCGCTGTCATTCTATTGAAAAATGTGTCTGCACGAATGACAATACTGCTTTAATTTTTTTAAAAAGACAACGACTTCTAAATAATTATTATCATGCTAATAACATTTGTATTCTTTTGTGTATAATTAAGATCTGCCTGTCTAAGCATGAAATAGGGTTGAAATCTTAAATAAGTATGCTATCCTTAACCTATTTAGGAAATCAGTTTTAATTTCATATTCTTTAGGTTAAATCATAACAATAGACGGCTGTATACAGAAAAATCCACACTATATGGCTGTAAACCTACTTGGAAATGTTTAATAATAAGCAAAGCTTCTGCAAAATTAAAAAAGCTACTATTATAAATGTAAGTGCTGAATAAAAGAAAATGATTCAGCAATTACTGAAGTCATGTGTTATTTTTTAATTAGCATTAACTCTTTATTACCTACCATGAAAATTATACATGTGATTTTATCTTTAGACCCTTGGTAATTTATAAGTGACTTTTCAAAAATGTTGCATATTATAAGAAACATTTTTGCCATTGTGAAATCTATTTTGTATGTATCTTCTTACACTCTGCAACCATAATACCATATTCTTATTTCTTATACAATGTTGTGTCTAATCTATTGGAAGACAGTTGTTCTTAGAGAACTTATCTGTTTTTGTATTTGGTTGTTTGTTTGGGTTTTTTACAAGGATGGTTGTGTGTTATTGGTGAGTAGTTGTGGTTGCCACTAAACATCATATGCATCTCTCCAAATGCGGATGGCAGCTATTTGCATGGTGTGATTTATACGGTTATTGGGAAACACCTCCATTTATCAATTATGGTAGCACACGAACAGCTCATGAGCAAATCAACCAGTATCAGTCAGGAAAAAACCAAAGGAAAATAGCATCAAGAAGTGACTGCATGCAGACTGAGATTGTTGTCACTGGTGTTTAGTTACTGTCAAGAGTCATAGTGCTGACTGCTCGTGTTTTAGAACTGCATGGTAAGGATTTGTAGGTTTGTTCACAGGTTCTCACATTCACATTCCTATTCTTATTTCTGATTATTAGATTTGTTGACATGTGTCTTTGTACTCAGTTTTCCACCTGCAAATAATATTGATAACGGGCTAAATTGTGCCAAACTCCTGTGCCAAACACGGGTGCAGGGTGGAGTGGGAAAGCAAGGTTGCATGTGGGCAGGAGCGAAAGAACCCTGGGCATGCTGTGATGGAGCTGGTTTGTGGCCAGAACTGCAATATGCTCACCCTGGGGCTCCTGCACTCCTGTCCTGTCCTGTGTGGGCAATGGCTGGTGGAGATACATAGCAACATATCCACGAGCCACATGGCATGGAGATGCACAGGAGTTCTGTATAGATCTGGGTTCTGCGGGCAACAAGGGGTATGCAGATTCCCTAAATCCTACTTCCCCATCTCCAGTAGTGATTCTGCACCAATTGTACTGGGCCTGAGACTTTCTGTGGCTGTGTAATGGGGATGTTCATAATGAGTCTTTGTAATTTTCTACTATCTCTATAAGAGCTCATGATATGTTCAGTCCTTTTATACTTATAATATCAAGGATAGCAGGTCCCAACTGAGTGCCAATATATAAACAAGGCACTGCATAACCCTGAAACTTCACAGGCACTGTGTTGTAGTAGAGATGTACCTGTGCAATGGATCATATTCCTTGACTTGTTCTCTACTGGAGAAAGCTTATCTGAAAATCTCTAGCAAGTTTTGGCCTAAGGACTTTTTCTGGATCAATTAGCTTCTTTAATGTTTTCTTCCTATGGAATTTCTATAACGCAATTACAGAAAAACAGTGGTAAAACAACCACTATCTTATATTATAGAATCATTGGGTCAGATCCTCATCTATTACAAATGGATTACTACGGTGGAGCTACAGTGATTTATACCAGCTGAGGATCGAGCCCATTACGTACTGCACTGAGATGGACTAATGGGAGTGTTTTTCAAGGCCATTGGTTTATCCAGGTTTTTATAATCCTCTCTTCATCTCTTGCTCCCACTAGAGTTTGGAATGCTGCAGAGTTAATGTTCTCAGCCCCTGGGAGGGAAAGTGCATAGCATCACTCAGTAACAACCCCTTTAGCCAATTCCAAGGTAAGGGTGGTAAACTATGGAGTCTTTCTAGTCCTGATTTGTGGGAATGGTGCTTGTGAGGCAAAGTCTTGAGAGTGGGTTGGGAGAGTGACAAGCAGGAGTATGGAATTGATAGGGCTGCAGGACATTTACTAGGAAAAACAAATATTACCCATCACTATTAAAACAGCATTGCTGGATGATATAACCACACATTTCTATGATGATGACATATGCTGTGGAGTACCGTGGGAACCACAGAAAGGCCTTTTATGGGTGGGTGACCAACTGAACAGAGAGAATCTGTGTTTTGGTTACAAGGCAACATAGGAATCTAAGAGTTAGGAATTGGAGTTGAGTGCCCAACTCCCTTAGGCTCCTTTGAAAGTCCTAACCACAGGTGTCAGCTGTTGAGAGGGCTATTCTCTTATCTGGAGATAACAGGTGTATGGAATTGATGTTTTCCAGCCGGTTCAGATTCCCGGCCTTTTGCCCCACTACTTTTGTTAAGTATCAGAGGGGTAGCCGTGTTAGTCTGAATCTGTAAAAAGCAACAGAGGGTCCTGTGGCACCTCTGTTAGTCTTAAAGGTGCCACAGGACCCTCTGTTGCTTTTTACTTTTGTTAAGTGGCATGTCACAAAAGGATGTCATGTTAATGAGACCATTAAATGGCTTTATTGGCTCTGTCATGTGCATAATACACATAAATTGATCTTAAGCAGTCAGTGGCACTAGAGATAGGAAGTCATTCTGCCCCAAATTATAATCCCATAGACATTTAACTGCAGAACAAAATCATACTGTAGGTAGAGAACATGCTTTGAAACACAAGTCAATCAGTGAATGGTTCAATGTAAAATTTTGTTTATATTCTCTGAAAGGTAAAACTGCTCATTATTGTCTATATCAAATACAAATATTCCTAAACTAGTTCCTTACAGGAATGAATGTTCATAATCCGTGGTCATGAATTAAGAGAGAGAAAGGCACTTTCCTAGTAAAACAACATTCCAAGATAACATCAAGAGACCTCTTCTGTGAAGCTCATAGAAGCTAAACCACTTCAACAAAGATACCGTTACCCCATCCTGCTATCAAAATGTAAATACAAATGCACTAAGACCTTGATCCTGCAAAATGATGAGCACTCTGGCCCCGATCCAGAAAAGCACTTAAGTGTGTGCTTAATATTATTAATCATATGAATAGTCCATATGAACTAAATGAGACTGTATGTCTAAAATTAAGCAAGTGCTTAAGTGCTTTGCTGGACTGGGGCCAGTGTGCTCAGCTCCTTGCAGGATCAAGCTCTAAGGGCCTAATCCTACTCCAATTGTATTCTGTGGTAAAACTCCCATTCACTTCAGTGGAAGTAGACTTTCCTCTGGATCTCCCAGGGCAAATTGTGATATCTGTCAGTTCAGATAGCTGCTCAGATGCTACAGTGATTAATGATATATAAAACAAAAATAATAGATAGCTTTCATAGTCCTCTGAGTGGCAGGTACCATGTCTTATTCTGTGGTCTGCAGGGTGCCAATCCCTGTTTTGGTATTTAAATAATATATTGATATTTACTTTAATGCATAAACTATTTAAAGGGTGCCCAGCCAATGCTCTGGGTCCCTTTACATATTTTCATAATGTTCAACCATCAAATTAATATGCCTCAGCAGACACTATAATAAAATAGCACCCCTTCACAGCAGACATACAAATAACAACCCAGCACCTCCAGACTTCAGCTCACCCTGTACTGAAATGCCTAATTAAAATAGAAGGCATTTGTCACACTGCCAGAAGGTTAAGAAAGTTGGACTCTTTGCACCAGGAAGAAGCAAATCCCAAAGTTGAGGATTCCTCCTGGGAAATCTCTTACCAAAAAGATCCATCTGGTTTATATGGAGCTACCTTCAACTAAAGTATTTCTGATGATTTTTGGAAATATGGCAGAGAAAGTGAGGTGGTCACCCCAGTAACATGGTACCAAGCCATTAATGTCCAGTTACATCCACCCACCCTTTGAATTCCACCCAGAGACCTACTGACCATCAGAGTGTCTGGGAGCACTGATATAATGTGCTACAACAATGAATTCTGCTTAATAAAAAGCCTTCTGAATTCTGTGCTGGCTTTAATTTCATAGTAGCCTCAATATGTAGCGCCACAGAGTGCATTACTGCTGTGCAAAGTTAAGGTGATGAAAGCATGATTGATGGGGCCAAAATCTGCTTTGAAGGTAGCAATTAGAGTTAGTCAAAAATTTCATGATAGAAAATCTTCTCAATTTTTGCAAAAATTTCCATGACTCTTTCCAATATTTTTTTCATATTTTTCAATTTAAAAGTTCTTGGTAATGTTTTTGAAAATAATTGTGATTTTTTAAAAAGGTGTCAGTTTACAACACTTCAAACCAAAACCAACTACTGAAGTTTTCATAAAAGTGGGTTGTCATTGTTCAGTCTACTCTAGTTGCAATCTTCCTATCAGGTGCAAATGGAAGAAGATGCTCTTGGTCATAGCAGATACCTGAGCATCAAGGTGTAGCTCAGGATCTTATTAATAATACAATAATAACAACTAGATTGTCCATGTATATTATAAATGGAGGTTGCACTCCTTCAGTTAACAGTGCCAGTATAAGATCAGGTGTTCAGCTCATTTAAAATGCACTGAAGTCAAATAGAGCTACACTGATTTACAACAGCTGAGGATCTGGATCTTCATTAACCGTTCCAACTGCTTATCCCAACTTTAACAAGGAGTCCGGTGGCACATTAAAGACTAACAGATTTATTTGGGCATAAGTTTTCGTGGGTAAAAAACCCACTGAAGAAGTAAACAGAAATAAATCTGTTAGTCTTAAGATGTCACCGGACTCCTGGTTGTTTTTGTGGATCCAGACTAACACGGCTACCCCCTGATACTTATCCCAGTTATGTTATTCCAGTCTTATTCACACTGAGTTGCAGCATGCTAACCTGCATCCAAATACTAAGCTCATCTGGACAGTAGGCCATTTCCACTTCACCAGTTGCATCATAAAGCGTATGTCACAAATACTATGTCATCATACATATCCTAGTATTTTGAATACAATACATCGTATAAAAATATTTCTCTGGTAAATTGGTGTAACTTTTGAAGGAGTCCTCACCTTCACACAGCTGAAGGAAGACTGTAAGATAGCTCATCTTCCAAACTGACTTTGGAAATAGGTTCTCTTCTCCCATCACTTCTGTCAAGATCAATCTTTCTGTCTTCAGAAGACCTTAATTTCCATAAACAGAGAATAATTTCCTGCCAGTCACAATCATATATATTTGTATGTACTATAAAATATGCCTTACCCAGAAAAGTCTTTATATTACCTTCCATACCAGAGCTGAGGTGCTATCTGGGCTTCTTCTCCCTTGTGTTCTGCTGGGGCTTTTCATTGGTCCAGTTAGCAGCTCTTGACAGCTGAGAAAGCAACAACGGCAGCAACTATATCAATGGCAGTCAGTATTATTCAAAGAGAAGTGAGACACATGGTAGGAGCTATTGTCCCCTGACACTAGCTGCTTTACCCACCTTCTCAATCAAACAGGGAGAAAGAGGCATCCTCTGGCCTAGATATCTACCAGCTGACTAATCAGAGGTGAAAAAGACAGGCTAGTCTGTGAAAACTGATGAGGGATCTTTCTCTTTTTCCTTCATCCCCCAGCCTCAGACTATAGCTAGTGATCAATGGCTCCATGTCTAGTTGGCAGCTGGTATCAAGCAGAGTGCCCCAAGAGTTGGTCCTGGTGCCAGTTTTGTTCAATATCTTCATTAATGATCTGGAGGATGGTGTGGATTGCACCCTTAGCAATTTTACAGATGACACTAAACTGGGAGGAGTGGTAGATATGCTGGAGGGTAGGGATAAGATACAGAAGGACCTAGACAAATTAGAGGATTGGGCCAAAAGAAATCTGATGAGGTTCAATAAGGACAAGTGCAGAGTCCTGCACTTAGGATGGAAGAATCCCATGCACTGCTACAGACTAAGGACCGAGTGGCTAGGCAGCAGTTCTGCAGAAAAGGACCTAGGGGTGACAGTGTACAAGAAGCTGGATATGAGTCCACAGTGTGCCCTTGTTGCCAAGAAGGCTAAGGACATTTTAGGCTGTATAAGTAGGAGCATTGCCAGCAGATCAAGGGATGTGATCATTCCCCTCTATTCGGCGTTGGTGAGGCCTCATCTGGAGTACTGTGTCCAGTTTTGGGCCCCACACTGCAAGAAGGATGTGGAAAAATTGGAAAGAGTCCAGAGGAGGGCAACAAAAATGATTAGGGGACTGGAGCACATGATTTATGAGGAGAGGCTGAGGGAACTGGGATTGTTTAGTCTGCAAAAGAGAAGAATGAGGGGGGATTTAATAGCTGCTTTCAACTACCTGAAAGGGGGTTCCAAAGAGGATGGATCTAGACTGTTCTCAGTGGTAGCAGATGACAGAACAAGGAGTAATGGTCTCAAGTTGCAGTAGGGGAGGTTTAGGTTGGATATTAGGAAACACTATTTCACTAGGAGGGTGATGAAGCACTGGAATGGGTTACCTAGGGAGATGGTGGAATCTCCCTCCTTAGAGGTTTTTAAGGTCAGGCTTGACAAAGCCCTGGCTGGGATGATTTGGTTGGGGATTGGTCCTGCTTTGAGCAGGGGGTTGAACTAGATGACCTCCTGAGGTCTCTTCCAATCCTGATATTCTATGATTCTATGATTCTATGATTGTAATTGCCTCATTCAGAAACAACCTCTGCTGAATTGCCTGATGGTACTCGCAATGAATGTACAGATGTACACACTAGGGCCAGTCCTCACTGAACTTTGGAAAGGAATCTTATCTGGAATGACAGAGGCTCACTGCAGCTCAAGGGAAGTCAAGGAGAAGAAAGAACTGAGAGGTTCAATCCAACAGTAAATGACAGAGGGAGTCCAAGTAACAAAAATATCATGCAAGAAGTGTTACTGTGGTGTGTGGTTAGATAGTGGATGTCCCACTTCAGAGCCCCAACTCTCAAATTTTCCACCACATGTTCTTTACCTGGCAGTGGTTTAAACCTATACTCGTAAATGTTGCTTTAATAAAGCAATTATATACGTGGAGGAAGGGAAGGGCATTTTTTTGTGTGTGTGTTTGAAATTTCTGATTAACTATTTTGGGAAATGTTTAGAAAATCTAAATTAAAATAATAATCTGGGTGAAGCAAGAAAATCAGACTGGACCTTGTGGTGGCGATAAGCCAAAAATGTAACTGGGGTAGAGAACTATGTGCTAAAAGATAAAGGACATGGTGCATTTTACCTATGGAATGTGATTAATGCAATAACCACTTCCAGTACTGAAGAAGAACATATAGGAAGCCAAGTAACTGTACTAGTTTGCATTGTAATACCATGTCTCAAATTGTCAGACAGTTGCATCCCAATGTGCAAACACCCTTTTGGTCATGTGAAACCTAGATATGCATGTAGTTTAGATACCTAAGCATTGTGCATATAAGGGTGCTCTTCCTTTACATTCCTATACGCTCTGGCTGCCACTGTGACTCTCTAAGAAAATGCTTCCCAGTGCTCATGTTGTAACACTGTGGCTAAAAGCTCTAAAAGAAATTTATTTACAGGGTGGTAATATTCTATTGCTATCTTTCAAGCCCACCTGTGAAAGTTTTTCTTGGCTTGGTACTCCTGTTCTGATTTACTCAGCAACTGGGTGAGTTCACCCGCATATGCCACATTGAGCATCTGAATGTGGAACGAACACAATGAAACAGCTGATGCACTGATCCCCACATATCCTGTCACTTTTTAGAAACCATTGGCAAGAAAACATGCACTGGAAACATTTTCTTGTTGCTGGTAAGCATGGTCTCATCTGGTGCTGCTCTCCAGATGGATCTTCGACATGTCAAACTAGTCAAACACAGTTCTTTAAATGAGACAAAAATGTTTCATGCCCAGAAATGAGTGCAAACACTAAATCCATTTTCCTGTGCTCCTGTCGCTCCCCACTTCCTAACTACTGAATGTATTCATGAGTCTCTGAGCACATCCTTGTCTGTCGACTGACTGTGTTCACCTACTGAGACATAACCATTGTAAAGTATTAAACCTGTATGTAAAGTACAGTACCTGAGAAGGGTTTGGACTAGAAGGAAGGTTGGGAAAGAGATGCTAGGTGAGAACACTGTTAAATAATCATATTAGGTTTTACATGGAGTTACAGAGATAATGGATGGTATGTACCATGTATTCCCCTCTTTCCACTGTCTATGCCAGGAAATATATCCAGGCCCAGCTCATGAGAATGGGAAAGTGGGAGATTCCTCTCTTTCTTTCCTGTTGGCTTTTGTGCGGAGAAGGCATTTTTTAATCTGGGTATTGGAAATGGTGTTCTCATTAAACTTTGTATTTTTTTCCCTATCTGTCCTTACTTTGGGAATGGCCAGCAGATTGTGCTCACCCTCTCTAACTGAGCACAGTCTAGTGCATATTTCCCTCAGCAAACCATGGAGAAAAAAAACATGTTCAGAGTGTTTGCACTTCATTCCATGGTCCTGATTTTGACCTCACTTATAGACATTTTACACGAGTGTAACTCCATTGACTTCTCATACAACAATGTGAGGTTAGAATCATAACCCGGGGCAGCATTGTACCGCAGCTAGTAGGCTGGCCATGGGAAAAGAGGAAGCATTCCTTGTGGATTATGGCTTGGGGGAAAAAAAATGTTATAGAAGTTTATATAGGAATCAAAATGGGAATGGTATTTATAACAAATGAGGATAATTCAGCTGAGGGAACTGGGCTGGAGATAGACACTGGGTGGGGTGGGTCAGTGTTCTGAGTTGGTACTGAAAATTCTCTCTCTCAGGAGCTTGGCTGCTGGGTCTTGCTCACATGATCAAGATCTAACTGGTCACCATATTTTGGGTTGGGAAGGAATTTTCCTTCAGGTCAGATTTGCAGGGATCTTGTGGTTTTGTTTTTCCCTTTCTGTGCAGTGTGGGGCATTGGTAACTTTCTAGGATCATCTGGGTATTATCTCAATCACTGCAGGGGCCTTGGGCATTGGTGTACCTTGGTTCTTCCTGTTTGCTGCTTGTGGCACACAATAATTTAGTTTCCTGGGTGGGATTGTAATTCTTTGGTCTAATGTTGGGCTAGGTGTGAGGGTGGCTGGGTGGTGTTTGTGATCTATGATATACAGGAAGCCAGACGAGTTGATTTGGTGGTCTCTTCTGATCTTAATCTCTGACTTAGCATGTGGATGCTTTGGGCTGCCCAAGGTCATGCAGGAAATCTGTGACAGAGGCAGGAAATGAATGTAGGTTTTTTGAATCTCAGTCCAGTTCCTTAACCACTAGACCATCCGAGGATCTGAAATTACAGATTGCTGTCTCTCATGGGTGGTGGTGGCCTAAGGGTACAGGCAAGTGAAAACCAGGGATGAGCATACAGTCACACTTACTGGGCTACCTCCTCAAGGTCTCTTGGAGCGTACCTCCTTCAGGTCTCAAGCCTCAAGCTGTCAACTGCATTGGGATGGAATAAAATGATTCTCCCTCTCTCAACCCAGGTCCTGGGTTGTAGGCCCCTGTGTATCAACTGTGATTACCTCAGCAGGCCTGACTTGTCTTCAGTGCCTCCAGTTTTCTTCCATCTCTGAGCAATGACAGTGGTAACCAGTGACCAAACAGCCTTCTTAAGACAAAGAATTATTTATTTAGGACAAAAACATTTAAGAGAATACAGAACTTAAGACAATAGATTGCAACTTACCAGGTGGCTAACCACCTTCCATGTAGGAACCCTGGTAGCTCTAACTTCCTGTAGAACCCTCTCTAGAGCCTTTCTCTGTTTCTGCTTGTGTCCCTGAACAGCTCTTGGCCATCATAGAAATGTAGGACTGGAAGGGACCTTGAGAGGTCATCTAGTCCAGTCCCCTGAACTCATGGTAGGACTAAGTATTAGCTAGACCATCCCTGACAGGTGTTTGTCTAACCTGCTCTTAAAAATCTCCAATGATGGAGATTCCACAAACTCCATGAGCAATTTATTCCACTGCTTAACCACCCTGACAGTTAGGAAGTTTTTCCTTATGTCCAACCCAAACCACTTAAATTGCTGCAATTTAAGCCCATCTCCTTAGAAAGCCATTTAGTGTCTTTTTTTGTTATCCCAGGCTGGAAAAACAAGGTTTGCATCTTTGCTGGAGACAGGGTATAGGATTCTCAAAGTAAATAGCTTCCTCCATTGTCTTTCAAGTGTGTGTGCCTAATGTTCTTATCTGGGAAACTATTGTATTGTTTTCCTGCCCATTCCCTTTAATTCAAGCATTATAGAAACAAACATTCCACTACCCTTAATCTAATTTATACAGTTTCAATAACTAAATTACATATCAGTGTTCTTAGATTATTACATAGCATCTCCATGTCCATTTCACATACTTTTTTTCTTTGTTGTTAGGGTGTTTTCTCCATCTATAAACTGTCTTGTATATTAACATTTCTCAGGAGAGAACTCCAGTTTTGAGCACACTTATGCCCCTATTATCTGTACCACTATTTTTGTTTCCAGTATATTGTTTTATATGATTTCTTTCTGTCATTCTCTCTCCAAAACCAAAATACCATGAATAGTCAAAAAGGTTTTGGGAAAAAGAAATCCCTGTACTGTTCCAGCGCTCTTCTCAACACTAACCCAAATTGGAGTGTTGTTTAGTATTTGTGTAAAGAGGATTTTGGGTCTCATAATCCCATCTTTGTCCTTTGAATCTGATCTGTGATGATGAATGACAGCGTGTCTTTCTTTAGTTATGGTCCATGATGTTACAATGCAAGTGTAGTCTGTATAGGTGAACTAAAAGAGGATTATGATAGGAATTTGAAGCTTTGTGCTTAGAACAATTTACTTCGTCAAGACTGAACCAGTTAGGGTGAGAGAGAAACCACAATAGTAATTATTAATAATTTCTTAATTGTTTGTATTACAGTTGCACTCTCAAAGTGCTTCGTGCTTTCCAAATGTATATGAAGAGACAATCCCTGCTCAGGGAATTTATACTTTTAATAGATATGACAGAAAGAAGAAAAGCAGCATCTAAGCACAATGTGAAAGGTACATTCCTTTTTAAAAAACACATTTACCCCAAGCCACTGCCCTTCACCTTAGCTTTCCCTCTAGGGTGACCAGATCGCAAGAGTGAAATATCAGGACACATTGGGCGAGCGGAGGGTGGATGTGGTGGTGGAGGGGGGAGTAGGAAGAGAGTCACAGGTGCACAGCCCCGACTGGACATGAGAGGGGGCGCACAGCCCTTGGAAGCTGCAAGAGGGGTATACCCACTATGCCCAGAGCCCCCCCACAACCCCCACATTTCCACCACAAATGCACAGTGCTGTGCACACGACCACCCCTGCCCAGCGCTCCCTCGCCCACAGCGCCACCACAACTGCCCACAGGGCCAGCTCCAGGCACCAGCAAAACAAGCAGGTGCTTGGGGTGGCACATTTCTAGGGGTGGCATTCTGGCGCCGGCCATCATAGGCGCCGACTTCGGGGCATGGGGAAAAAGTGCCCCTGCCGCCCCAGCTCGCCTCCGCTTCACCTCCGCCTGCTCCCCTGAGCACGCCGCTGCCGCTCCGCTTCTCCCCCCTCCCTCCCAGGCTTGCCGCGCGCGAAACAGATGTTTCGTGCAGCAAGGCTGGGAGGGAAGAGAAGCCGAGCGGCGGGGCGCTCGGGGGAGGCGGCGGTGGTGGAGCAGAGGTGAGCTGGAGTGGGGAGTGGTTCCTCTACCCCCCCATTACTTCCTGCGCCCCCCCACCCTAGCTCACCTCCGCTCCGCCTGCTCCCCTGAACGCGTCTCTGCTCCACTTCTCCGCCCTCCCTCGCCTGAGAGGGAGGGGGGAGAAGCGGAGTGGCGGTGAACCCGGGGAAGCAGGCGGAGCAGAGGTGAGCTAGGGTGGGAGGTTGCGGGGGGCCCACAGGAAGCAATGGGGGGGAATGTGGCATGCCCGGGGGAGGAGGCGGGGCTGGGGGTTTGGGGAAGGGATTCGGAAAGGGTGGAGGTGGGGCGGGGCCGGGGGCAGGGGGACACAAAAAAAAAGGGTGGGTGGCCAAATTTTTTTTTGCTTGGGGCGGCAAAAATCCTAGAGCCGGCCCTGGCTGCCCAGCACCCCACACAGAACTCGCTAGTTTCCCAATACGCAGATTTCTCCTCCCTCCCTCCCAGTGTCCTTCCCCACAGCCCCACCACCACAACTAAACAATGCCCCATACAGCCCCCACTGCCCAGTGCCCTGACACACACAGATGTCCCCCACTGCCCAGCACCCTCCAACAGGCCCCCACTGCCTAGCACACCCAAACACACCAACCTCCCCCACTGCCCTTCGCCCTTCACACCCTCACAGCCCAGCGCCTGCCACACTCTCACAGCCTAGCACCCCACACACACCTCCCAGACACTCACTCCATCACACCCTGCCCCCTTCCCTGGCTGCACTCACCAGCCCTGCTGGGAGGTCTCTGGCTCCTAGGGTCAGAGTGGCGAGGTGGGTCTCCAGACTCTTCATGTGCTGCGCCCACCACAAGCGCGAGCTCCGTGGCTCCAATTGGCCGGGAAAAGCACCAATGGGAGCTGCTGGAGCTGCGGAATGGGGCTTGCAGGCAGGAACAGCCCACAGAGCCCCCTACCCCCCCAACCCTAAGAGCAAGAGGGACCTGCCGGGGGTGGGGTGGTCCCAGCAGTGCCTACCTGGGGCGGCTCCCGGGAAGGATCTGGCAGGTCCCTCTGGCTCCTAGGATCAGGGGCAGCTGAGGGGTCTCCATGTGCTGCGCTCACCACAAGCACGAGCTCCGTGGCTCCCATTGGCCGGGAAAAGTGCCAATGGGAGCTGCTGGAGCTGCGGAATGGGGCTTGCAGGCAGGAACAGCCCACAGAGCCCCCTACCCCCCCAACCCTAAGAGCAAGAGGGACCTGCCGGGGGTGGGGTGGTCCCAGCAGTGCCTACCTGGGGCGGCTCCCGGGAAGGATCTGGCAGGTCCCTCTGGCTCCTAGGATCAGGGGCAGCTGAGGGGTCTCCATGTGCTGCGCTCACCACAAGCACGAGCTCCGTGGCTCCCATTGGCCGGGAAAAGTGCCAATGGGAGCTGCCGGAGCCGCGGAGTGGGGCTTGCAGGTGCTGGCAGTGCGCAGAGAGCCCCCTGCCCCCCCGCCCCGCCCCTTAGAGCCAGAGGGACCTGCCGGGGGGCAAGGTGGGGAGTTCCGGCGGTGCTTACCTGGAGCGGCTCCTGGGAAGCATCCGGCAGGTCCCACTGGCTCCTAGGGTCAGGTCGGGTGGGGCGGAGGGCTCTCTGCCAGCTGCCAGCACCTGAAAGCCCCGCCCCTGCAGCCCTGATTGGGCAGGAGGGAGCCGGTGCAGCACGTGGAGACCCCCCCCTGCCTCTGTGCCTAGGGGCCGCACTGCCGGCTCCTGCCGGCGGGCGGGCGCCAGGAGCTGCCCCAGGAAGCACCGCCAGCCCTGGGACTTCAGGTGCGTGCGGTGCCGGTGAGCTGTCCCCAATATCAGGACAAAGGGCGTCCCAACCGATGTGCAGTCGGGACGCGGGACAAATGTCTTATTATCGGGACAGTCCTGATAATATCGGGATGTCTGGTCACCCTATTTTCCTCTGACTAGGTGTTTCAGTCAGTATGTGTGATGGATTGTATCACATAAACTCCCTTGGGACTGCCAACTGATGTGCTGAGACCCATTTTCCCTGCCAGCTTGGGATTCCAGAACCTTGCCTGTTTGCCAGACACGCTAGTCTGCTACAAACCCAGACCCAGGTCTGAACAACGTCCCCCAAAAGCTGCAGGCTTAACTGAAAACAGTTTAAGAAGTGTTCCTGTCTCCAACGCTCAGATGCCCAGCTCCCAATGTGGTCCAAACCCCAGATAAATCAATTTTACCCTGTATTAAGCTTATATAGGATAAACTCATAAATTGTTCGCTCTCTATAACACTGATAGAGAGATATGCACAGCTGTTTGCCTCCCCCCCAGGTATTAATACATACTCTGTGTTAATTAATAAGTAAAAAGTGATTTTATTAAATACAAAAGGTAGGATTTAAGTGGTTCCAAGTAATAACAGAGAGAACAAAGTGAATTACCAACCAAAATAAAACAAAACACACAAGTCTAAACCTAATACAGTAAGAAAACTGAACAGATAAAATCTCACCCTCAGAGATGTTTCAATAAGCTTCTTTTACAGACTGGATGCCTTCCTAGTCTGGGCACAATCCTTTCCCCTGGTACAGCCCTTGTTCCAGCTGAGGTGGTAGCTAGGGGATTTCTCTTGACTTCAGCTCCCTTTGTTCTGTTCCACCCCCTTATATATCTTTTGCACAAGGCGGGAATCCTTTGTCCCTCTCTCGGTTTCCACCCCTCCTTCTAAATGGAAAAGCACCAGGTTAAAGATGGATTCCAGTTCAGGCGACATGATCACATGTCACTGTAAGACTCCAAGCCCTCATTCCTCCCAGCCTGACCCACAGGAAGGCCAGCAACCAAACAGAGCCATTCACAGTCAATTGTCCTGGTTGGTGGGAGCCATCAAGATTCCAAACCTCCATTAATGGCCCACACCAGAGTTATATTTCATATTTCTAGTTTCAGATACAAGAGTGATACATACATACAAATAGGATGACCACATTCAGTAGATTATAAGCTTTGTAATGATACCTTACAAGAGACTTTTTGCAGGAGGAGGAGGGGGAAGATGCTGTCTATGAGGCTTCAAGAGATAGGGGAAGGATCCAAATGCCCAAGAATATATGGTAGTTGCTGCTCCTTCCCATTCCTCAATTCCCATCTGGAGATGGGGGCAAGCTGAAAAGCACTATATGCAAATCAATTCTAATGTTTAGCTGCAAGGAAGGAGAAGGTGATATGGTGTGGTACATAGGATGAATGTGCAGAATAAGTTAACAGTTACAAAAGCTTATTATGAAGCAGATTGAAGTGTTTTGGAATAGAGGCGGGAGATAAGTCATCATAATTATGTTCATATTTAGATGAATTAAACCCCCAAATTGATTTATACCTGAAATTTGGGGGATAGAGACGAGGGGTCATTTGAATATTATCAACAGAGAACTTCGGTGTGTTCATAGACTGTTGAAGAGTTTTATATGGCACTGTATCTGTTGAAGCTCAGGCATACATGTGCTAATAAGATGTAGCTTCACAGAGGACCAGGGATAGAGTTGTAATCTTTTACTTGAAGAAGAAATTATTCATGTAATCAAACCCTATAAAATATTACAGCAATTGTTGTGTACATTGAGAGAAAACCTGTTAAAAAACCCAATACATATATTAAGTAGCTCTGCCTTGCATCCATCTGAGATTTCTTGAATAATACCATGTAATGTTCTCAGTCAGGGAATTGCTTGTCTCTGTAAACAGTAACAATTTCTTGGTTGCCCTTGGAAGGTAAAATGCAAAGGTGTAATTTGCTGGCTAATGTATTTAAATTTACTAAAATTCACTCATATATAAAAAGATCTATTAAAAAGTGTATTTGATCCATCACCCATGCATGAGCTGTGAAATAATAAATAACCTAATAGATACAATGCCATATGCCAAATTTGAAAGTCCTTTCAGTTAATCTCTACCTTGATGAGACACTAATCTATCTTTTAAAATATTTTCAAAGATGTCCTCAGAGCCCTAGCAGAAATTAATACGTATTACATTGCATTCCAGAAAGTTCAAAAAGCGAGAACACATTGTCAATTGGTAATGTAGATACTTAACTGATAACTGTAGCTGGCAGTAGACATTGGGCTAAATCCTGCTCGCTTCCCTGACAGGAGTAGTTCAAAGAAGTCACTGGAGTAAGGCAAGCAATTTTATCCCACAGAACAATATTGTACATATGGTGGAAAAATAAAATATTCATCTTGCACTTAACCTTCCATATAGGCTATAGTTAGTGATGGGTAAATCTTAGTAAGTTAATGTTTATACAGCACTTTGAATATGTAAAAACACTGTCTTCTTCTATGGCATTCATCACTGAAGTATCTGTGTGCCTCACAATCATTAATGGATTTTATCTTCACAGCACCCCTATGAGGTGGAAAAGTACTATCCTCATTTTATAGATAGGGAACAGAGGCACAGGATAGATTAAGTGATTTGCCCAAGGTCACACAGGTTAATCAGAAATTGAGCCTAGGTCTCCTGAATCCCTATCCAGTGCCCTATCCTGTAGATTATTCTTCACACTATCTGTTCCGTAACTGGTAATTATATAATCATCCAAAGGTCTAAAGGGGTATAACCCTCCTAAAGTTTATGACTAATTCTCAGAGGCACTGAGCATCCTTAATCCTATTTGGTGTCCATAAAACCTGCAAGTGTGTATCATCTCTGAAAAATCAGGCCCTTACCTTAAGCTTGAACCTCTGTTTGTTCATAATTGCACTGGAAATTTCTCAGACAGGTACTTCAGGTACTTCCTAGTTCCCTTTAGGCTGACATGCACCAAGAATAGCTTTTCTCGTGGTACTTATGCCATCCCAGTCAATACCACACAGCCCAAAGATGCTCAAAATAAGGAAAAGACTAGATGAAAAATTTCAAATATCAAAATAAAGGTTTGGATTCATTCTTGTTTTATCAGAACTTCTGTAGCTTGTCTATCCCATATATTTCTCCCGTTAACAATATGATCAACATGAGAAAAAAAGGTTGGATGTTTCAGCAGTGTCTTAAACAGTGAGATTGTCGAATATTAAGTCGGTAGTATATTTATGTCCAAGGTTTTGTAAATTGTCTTAGAATTTATCATGTGAAGGTTTTATTTTTTCAATGGATAAAAAGGTTTCCATAAATGTTACTAGCTGCAGCTACACCACATACTACAAATTAGCCACTTGCAGTAGCTCTGGACCTAATTTGAAAAGAATTTTAAAATTCAGTTGGTTTGTATTTTCCAAAACTTCTTTAGACGTATTTCTAGATTTCCTAGGACCGCTGTGGGTTCTAGGATTGGAATTCATTCTGCTATCTCAAACCTTTTGACTGAGATATTTAGGAATTTAGTCCTACCAATTCAATACAATTTATGAACTATACAGGGGCTCTTTTCATCATTTTACCGGTGAAAGTAATGACATAAGGCTAATGTTAGAGCTACAACAAAAATGAAAGAAAAAGGGGGCACTGGCATTATTTTTTCCAGCTAAGTAGCTCTGAGGATTCTATCACAAGGATTTAGTGTATTGGTAAGTGTTAGATATAAGTATAGTCCTCCTGTATAATCATTTAAAGGTGATTGAGAAAACTAAATCCTTTTTTCCAAATATTAGAATGATTTTTTTCCACTTTTCAGCATTAATGAACTTCTCCTTTCCCCCAAACCAGAACCTTAATAATGAAGATCAGACATTCAGAAGGAGAGGAACCAGGATACTCCTTTCAAGTGCATTTGTGGTGTTCTGCAAAAGTGGCATGTAACAAGGCTGGTATGTCTCCAGAGGCAGTTCCTTCTTTTCTTGGGTTATAGTAATACAAGCAAAAGAAACTTCCTCTGCTAATTGTGCGGAAACATGTCTTTCCAGTTAAGCAGAAGGCAAACTTTGCACTATAGGTGGGATTGCACCAAAGCTCCCTGATTCTCGTTAATGTGAAACAGGAAGTGTCTGGCACGATTATAGTTAGTGATATCCACTTTCTGGGCAGATGGAATTTATGCACTCGATTTCTGGAGTAGGCAGAAACTGTTCTGTCCTGCAGACGTTCCTTTTTTGGAGGACACTAATGATGGAATTGGGAGATCGCTTGTCATGAGCCATCATAGGATCATAGAATAACAGAAGTTTAGGGTTGGAAGAGACCTCAGGAGGTCATCTAGTCCAATGCCCTGCTCAAAGCAGGACCAACCCAACTAAATAGTAGTAGTCAAACCGAGTCGGTAGCACCAATCACTATAAAATGGTAGAATCAACGGTTTTTAAACTGTGGGCTATTTAAAAGGTGGGACCATCTTCAGATATGCCTGGAAGCGTCAACAGCAGCAGAAACAACAAAGGTTGGCATTCATTTACAGCTGGGAAAAATGTCTGGCTGATAGAGCCTACACCCTCTTCAGTCTGATTGTAGGTTCATTCCTCCTTCGCAGGAGCTGTAAGAAGAATCATTATTACATCAGTTAGATTTTTGTTCATGTCTTGAGCTGAAGCCAACTTCCCTCAGGCTTAATTCAACATTTAGTTGTGCTGGAAACACCAAAGAGGAAAAAAATGTGGCCGTTTTTTGTGCTTAAAGTGATGCCGATCCTTGAGTATTCTATATTGAGAGGAGGTGGTATGTGCTTTCTGTAGTTTTGTTTTTGTGTTACACTGCTGATAATGACAATAAAAGAAGATAGTATGAGCATGAAGTAAAACAATGTTTTGCTACTAGTTTCTGGGTATAGCATTGGTCCCTCACATAAGACTTGTCCCATTTGTCCCATTTGATAAATGTTAGAAGTATGAAAAAAGCACTCACTATTTGTTTTTTTTATTTTTAATATGGAATCCTGAAGCCTCATTATTGTGATCCTCAAAACATATCCTTAATTTCCTTCAGCTAGTGCTGAAAAATAAGCAAGACTGACCCAAATCTTTCAGTGTCAGCCCCATGAGTTATGTTAATTATTCATTTTTTTACTGGTCTGCTTTACCTTGCCTACTAGGGGATTAATAAATAATCATGATTTTTTAAAAAGAAAGACAAGATAATAATGATCAAGAAAAAAGCCCTAAAGCTTGATAAGAACGTTATTTGTCTTCTTAATTTAATACTAGCTTTTTAGCCACTTTTTGATTATTTTATTTTTGTTTAGTTTTAGCAACACTCCCCTAGTACAACTCCTGTGCTAAAGGACTATCAATAGGATTTAATTTTGATCCAGAACAATGTAGCAAAATGTGTCACCTAGTAGTGATAAAACAGTATTGAATACAAATGGACTCAATCCACTTCTGATGTAAACAATTAAAAGTACATGAGTTACAATGTCCAAAGCTGTAAGCTGGGGACATTACTACACACCTGGGGTAATTTTGGGAACCAGAAAAACAATTATTTCACAGTACGACATAAAAACAGCAGAAAATATTTATCTCTGTGGAGTAAAGCACAATCTTGCATGTCTGTGTCATGTGGAGGATTTTTCAACAAGCTGGCATGATTGTGAGTGATGCATAATGGCAGCAGTGAATAGATTTCTGAATAGATTAGTAGATGACATCATGAAAAAAGGACTATTTATCACCATAATTTAACACAAGATGCAACACGATGGCTTGATGGATGCATTTTATGGTTTTCAGCCAATCATAATAATGGGTCTATTGACTTAAGTTTTAGATGCCCTTTACACACCCTTCATGACTAAAAACAAACATCAAAAGCAGGGAGTGAAGAGGCTGAGAATATGTCAGAAGACTCATAGACTCATAGACTTTAAGGCCAGAAGGGACCATTATGGTCATCTAGTCTGACCTCCCGCATGATGCAGGCCACAAAAGCTGACCCACCCACTTTCCCTTAACTCAGCTGTTGAAGTCTCCAGATCGTGATTTAAAGACTTCAAGTCGCAGAGAATCCTCCAGCTTGCGACCCCTGCCCTATGCTGCGGAGGAAGGCGAAAAACCTCCAGGGCCTCTGCCAATCTACCCTGGAGGAAAATTCCTTCCTGACCCCAAATATGCTGATCAGTAGAACCCCGAGCATACAGGCAAGAATCTCCAGCCGGACCCTCATTTTACCAGCGATGGCATGTTATTGCCTAATTGACTAAAATCACGTTATCCCATCAAACCATTCCCTCCATGAACTTATCTAGCCTAATCTTGAAGCCAGGGAGGTCTTTTGCCCCCACCGTTTCCCTCGGAAGGCTGTTCCAAAATTTCACCCCTCTGACGGTTAGAAACCTTCGTCTAATTTCAAGCCTAAACTTCCCCACGGCCAGTTTATATCCATTTGTTCTCGTGTCCACATTAGTACTGAGCTGAAATAATTCCTCTCCCTCCCTGGTATTTATCCCTCTGATATATTTAAAGAGAGCAATCATATCCCCCCTCAGCCTTCTTTTGGTTAGGCTAAACAAACCGAGCTCCTCGAGTCTCCTTTCATAGGAAAGGTTTTCCATTCCTCGGATCATCCTAGTGGCCCTTCTCTGTACCCGTTCCAGTTTGAGTTCATCCTTTTTAAACATAGGAGACCAGAACTGCACACAGTACTCCAAATGAGGTCTCACCAGCACCTTGTATAACGGAAGCAGCACCTCCTTGTCCCTACTAGAAATACCTCGCCTAATGCATCCCAAGATCGCATTAGCTTTTTTCACAGCCACGTCACATTGCCGACTCATAGTCATCCTGCGATCAACCAGGACTCCGAGGTCCTTCTCCTCCTCTGTCACTTCCAACCGATGCGTCCCCAGCTTATAACTAAAATTCTTGTTAGTCATCCCTAAATGCATCACCTTACACTTCTCACTATTAAATCTCATCCTATTATTATTACTCCAATTTACAAGGTCATCCAAGTCTCCCTGCAGAATATCCCGATCCTTCTCCGAATTGGCAATACCTCCCAACTTTGTGTCATCCGCAAACTTTATCAGCCCACTCCTACATTCGGTTCCGAGGTCAGTAATAAATAGATTAAATAAAATCGGACCCAAAACCGAACCTTGAGGAACCCCACTGGTGACCTCCCTCCAACCTGACAGTTCACCTTTCAGTACTACCCGCTGCAGTCTACCCTTTAACCAGTTCTTTATCCACCTCTGGATTTTCATATCGATCCCCATCTTTTCCAATTTAACCAATAATTCCTCATGCGGTACAGTATCAAACGCTTTACTAAAATCGAGGTATATTAGATCCACCGCATTTCCTTTATCTAGAAGGTCTGTTACTTTCTCAAAGAAGGAGATCAGGTTGGTTTGGCACGATCTGCCTTTTGTAAACCCATGTTGTAATTTGTCCCAATTGCCATTCACCTCAAGGTCCTTAACTACTTTCTCCTTCAAAATTTTTTCCAAGACCTTGCATACTACAGATGTTAAACTAACAGGCCTGTAGTTACCCGGGTCACTTTTTTCCCCCTTCTTGAAAATAGGAACCACATTAGCTATTTTCCAGTCCAACGGTACCACCCCCGAGTTTACAGATTCATTAAAAATTATCGCTAAGGGGCTTGCAATTTCTTGTGCCAGTTCCTTCAATATTCTAGGATGAAGATCATCCGGTCCGCCCGATTTAGTCCCGTTTATAGCTCAGTGGTTTGAGCATTGGCCTGCTAAACCCAGGGTTGTGAGTTCAATCCTTGAGGGGGCCACTTAGGGATCTGGGGCAAAATCAGTACTTGGTCCTGCTAGTGAAGGCAGGGGGCTGGACTTGATGACTTTTCAAGGTCCCTTCCAGTTCTAGGAGATAGGATATCTCCATTAATTAATTAATTAATTAAAATTAATTAATTCCACCTCTGATGCTGTAATGTCAATCCCCCCTCCTTTATTCCCCTCTGTCCTGCTCCCTCTATTTCTAAGCCCTTCATTAGCCTTATTAAAGACCGATGCAAAATATTCATTTAGATATTGTGCCATGCCTAGATTATCCTTAATCTCCACTCCATCTACATTCTTCAGCGGTCCCACTTCCTCTTTCTTTGTTTTCTTCCTATTTATATGGCTATAAAACCTCTTACTATTGGATTTAATTCCCCTCGCAAGGTCCAACTCTACACGGCTTTTGGCCTTTCTCACTGCATCCCTACATGCTCTGACCTCAATAAGGTAGGTTTCCTTGCTGATCCCTCCCCTCTTCCATTCTTTGTACGCTTTCTGTTTTTTCTTAATCGCCCCTTTGAGACGCCCGCTCATCCAGCTAGGTCTAAATCTTCTGCCTACTAACTGTTTTCCCTTTCTCGGGATACAGGCCTCGGACAGCTCGTGCAACTTCAACTTGAAATAATCCCAGGCGTCATCTGCCTTTAGATCCCTAAGTATGTTAGCCCAATCCACTTCCCTAAGTAGTTGCCTTAATTTATTAAAGTTGGCCTTTTTGAAATCGTAAACCTTAGTCACAGTTTTATTTCTGTTAATCCTTCCATTTAGTTTAAACCGAATTAGCTCATGGTCACTCGAGCCAAGGTTGTCCCCTACAACCATTTCCTCAATGAGGTCCTCACTACTCACCAGCACCAAATCTAAAATGGCATCCCCCCTCGTCGGTTCAGTTACTACTTGATGAAGGAATTCATCTGCTAGTACGTCTAGGAACATCTGAGCCCTATTATTGTTACTAGCATTTGTTCCCCAATCTATATCTGGGAAGTTAAATCCCCCATGATTACACAGTTCTTATTAGTTTTTACTTCCCTAAAAACATTAAATAGTTCTGTCCGCATCCAGGCTAGATCCTGGCGGTCTATAGCACACCCCAAGCACTATCTCAGGGGAGGCTCTAGTAGTTCTTTTACCAAGTGTAATTATTGCCCAGACAGACTCCGTCTTATCCATTCCATCACTTATTATTTCTTTACATTTTACCTCATTATTGACATACAATGCCACTCCCCCACCTTTACCTTTTTTCCGGTCATTCCTAAACAGCACATACCCTTCCATACCTGTACTCCAGTCATGACTACCGTTCCACCACGTTTCGGTTATTCCTATGATATCAGGTTTCATTTTTTGGACCAGGAGCTCCAATTCCTCCATTTTGTTACCTAGGCTTCTCGCATTGGTGTATAAACATCTTACTGTATGCTGTCTATCCTTTCTCCCATTAGTTATGCAATTTGGTACGGACCCCGTACTGTCCATCCACCCCCTCCTTCTTATGTCCAATCCCCTATCCCTACCTATATCTGTGCTTATCTCTTCACCCTCCTTTTCAGTGTTGGAATCTGGCGTGGAGATTAACTGGACATCTCCCAACCGTCTCCCCCAAATTCCTAGTTTAAAGCCCTTTTGATGAGATGAGCCAGCCTCCCTCCCAGAAGTCTATTTCCTTCCCTACTCAGGTGAAGTCCATCCCGTGAGAACAGCTGTCTGTCCCTGAAAGCCTCCCAGTGGCCATACATCCCAAAGCCCTCCTTATAGCACCACTCCCTTAGCCAGCTATTTATCCTCACAATTCTGTCAGCCCTTTGCTGTCCTTCTCTAGGAACAGGCAGAATCCCACTGAAGATAATCTGAGCCTCAACTTCCTTAAGCGTCTTCCCCAGTCTGGCATAATCTCCCTTGATTCTCTCTAGCGAGAACCTAGCTGTGTCATTCATTCCTACGTGAAGGATGATCAAGGGGTTCTTACCTGCTCCTTTTAGGATCCTTTTCAACCGCAGGTCCACATCCCATATCTTAGCGCCCGGCAGACAGCACACCCTTCTGTTTTCTGGGTCCGCCCTGGTCACAGGCCTGTCTAACCTCCTCAGTAAGGAGTCTCCAATCACATAAACCTGCCTTTGCCTGGTGACAGTGCGATCTACTAATGTATCCCCTGTTCCCTGTAGTCGTAACTCCTGTCTGTTTCTATTTTCCCTTATAGTCCCCCTAGTGCCATCCTGTATCCTCCCGGGGCTGAGTATTGATGCTGTCTCCATCAACTCCTCCCCTCTCTCTATTGGACTAGCTGCTCTTCTTTTCTTCCTTTGCCTCCCACCATCAGTTACCACCTGCTGCGTCCCCTCCTCGTTATCCAAACACCCAAACCTGTTCCTGAGTTCTATTTCCCCCTCACTAGCCCTCCTTTTCCTTGGCCTGCTTCTCACGGTCACATGCTTCCACTGCTCTTGTTCTCCCCCCGACATTCCCCCCTCACAGACCATAGCCCCCGCTTCCACCTGCACCCCTGAGCATTCCCCTTCCGCCACTCCCTGCCTTTGCTCCAGTAGCTGCTCGAATCCCCTTCTAAACTCTACCAGGGTCTCTACCTGCATCTCCAACCCTCGGACCTTTCCCTCTAACAGGTCAATTAGGCGGCATTTCATACAGACATACCTCTGTTCAGGTGCCCCTGCTAGGACCATGTACATACCACAGCTGCCACATGCAATCATCTGCATTGTGTCCCCAGCTACTAGGCTCATGGCTGCTGTAGTCTCCGCCCACTGCGCCTGGGGAAACAGAACACACCGACCACCACGCCCTCCTGCCTCCCCTTCCACCTCCCCCTGTAAACTCCCACTTAAACTCCCCTGTTAGCAGCCCTGTTTGCCGGCTCCTGGGTGCTGCTGCTCACTGCTTGTGCCGCTGCTTGGCTGGGAGGCCGCTTTTATAGGCCCCCTAATCAGCCAAGCTCCGCCCCCTAATCAGGGCTCAGGGTTCAGCAGCCCTCCCAGCACACTGCCCCTACAGGCCTCTACACATACAAGCACTACAAAGACAGACGCAAGTACAGATACCTTCTCCTCCAATGAGACTCACTCCCTGTTTGCCGGCTCCTGGGTGCTGCTGCTCGCATGTAATATTTTCAAAGCTTCAAGCCTTCCATGCACTAGTCTCTGAGCTACAACCTTCAATCTGAGTCTTAAAAAGGCCAAAAAAGGCAAGTTGGATCAATAGAAATATTTCAGCTGAATTGTAATATTGCTATCACCTATTCACAAAGCAAATATGGCAGAAACTTTCCTACTGTTGGTTACCACACTTCCTCACCAAATTTCACAGAAGGGATTCTGAAGGGGCAGTCATTCTATCTGAGAACACTGAGAATGTATTAGATTTTTGGGTATGGGGGAATAGTTCCAGCTTGCCACTCTCATAATAAATGAAACTGTCGAATACGGCCCAATTTATAAAAGTATTTAAGCACATGCCTAAGTCCATCCCTTTTCAGCAAGCGCGTGGAAACTGTGTAAGTGCTTTGCTAAATAGGGATGGATTGCTGAATAGAGTTCCAATTTGGGGTGACTTATGGACAACAGGAACTGAACTAGATGTACCTATCGGGGTTAATGCACAGTGCACTTTTCCTCCAGATAACTCTGGTGCCATTATTTTAAAATTTGAATTTCTGTCTGTCATTGACCCATCCATGTGGTATCTACATCTGTTCAATCCCTCTTTTCCAAAGACAATGCTTCTGATAAAGGATGATCACAGAACAAGTGGATTAACAATTACCTGTTTCTAAGTTTGATGGATGGACAATATTTTAAAAAGATCTGTGTATTACAATTATTGAACTTCCTTATTCTAATATGCTGATCAGTTCCTGCATTTTATTATTTTGATTATTTCCCCCCATATGTTTGCCATAGTTGAACCCATGTAATGACTTAAAATATCTAAAAAGTGTGTTTCTCCTAAAGCTGTGCTTTTTGTTTGTCTGCACTAAGGTGTAAGCAGAAATATTTCTGGATTTCAAACCATGGCAACCTAGAGTTGAAATTAAAAATATGAGAAATTTGCAGAGCAGTGGGAAAGGGTAAAAGAGAGAAAAGGGAAGGAAAAAGGGAGAGAGATTGTGAGTTTGCTGGCATAGGGCTGCTGCCATCGACTTCAGTAGAAGCAGGGTCAACCCCAAAGTTCATTTTCCAGTAGATAAAACAGTTGTTTTCCACTTACTGGAACAGTGTTTATCAGTTGTTGGGGGTTTTATGCAATCTTTTCTTGAAAGCTATACTAATTTCTTGCCTAATGAACATGTATAGTCCTAATTTGTTATGCGTCATAAAAGGCTTTGCATTTATATTTACATTGTTCTAAAGTCTATGTGAAGCTCCTGAACTATTTATGCAGCTTCCCATGTTAAAGTAAATAAAAGACAAACACTAAAATATTATTTCCTTTGTGAGCTTTTAATAATACTCTTATTTGGCACTACAGTGAAGCCCACTTAAGTGGCCCTCAATGAAGAGTGGAACTTTTTATATGAATATTTGATAAAGAAATAAACCTATGTAACCCTTCTGCCCATCTAAGTTGGCAGCAACAAGGGCCGGGTTCTGTATCTAGGGGTTCCGTTTCAATAACGCAATGCAAAACCGGCTCGAGCCCCCACCCAGTGGCCTGGGACAATTACATACCACCCTGGGTGCCTCTAAGAGGCAATACTTCCCCTCTCGCAAGCACGGAGTCTGAGTGTAGCAGAAAATGTTTAATAACATGAGGTAAACGACATCAGCATTAAATTGGAAAAACACCACAAACAGGATTCATAACACAAACCATGAGCAAAAAACCCACCCCAGCAAATTGGGCTGTGTCCTTTCCCTTTGGTTCTTGAATCCAGCAACCCAAAAATCACCCTGAGTCCCCAAAGTCCAACACCCGCAAAGTCTTTTGGGTCCAGCAACCACCCAAAGTCCCAAAAGTCCAACAACCCCCAAATTCTCTGTCCCTGGTCAGTGCAGCCCTAGAGTAAAAGGGGGGCACGCAGGGTGTTAAGGGGCACCTTACGTGATCCGAGGCCGGCCGGCCATCTCTCCACGGGGTTCCGCCGCAGCCTTCACCACGAGCCAGTCCACTTCCTGCCGTCCCACGAACCGCTCCGCTCACCGACCTGTGAGCCGCTCCAGCCATCCCCGCAAACAGCTCCACTCGCCATTCCTTGGGCCGCTCCAACCGTCCCCGCAAGGCTCCGCGCTGCTCGCTGCGCCTCCAGTCGTCCCCACAAATTGCTCCGCCAGCTGCTTAGCAATATAGCTTCAGGCTCCCCCACTAGTTAACACAGCACTTAATAACTTTAACTCTTTTGTGATTTCAGCTCAGAGTAGGGGAACCCCAGTGCTGGTGCACCATTGGCCCAAAGTGAATTCAGCTCAGCAGCCTGTAACTAGACTCCTAATGTTAGCTCTGACATTCAACAGTGGAGAGAGGAGATGGTGCAATTGGTGTTTCAAGCCCTCAGAGGGAGCCCATACCATCAGGTACAAATACCTGTCCCCATCTTCTCTCTCAATTCACTGGGTTTTGTAACCCATGCCCCTTGTCAAGCAAGTGCTACTTAGGTAATGGTGAAGGACTCACTCAGTCCTTCTGTCATACAACAGTTCCACTGGCCTTGATTCACAGAATCAGGGTAACAAAACTTTATTCTTCCTGCCCCAATAACAGAGAAACTGGAGATCCCACACCAGCCAAAGTAACCACTTTCAGTTGCTGTTGTTTCATGCCAGGCGGGTGGGTGTGCCTATGCAAACAAGATCAGCCCCTGGAGTTCTTTTCCACACTTGCCATAATTCACCACCAGATGTCAGGGTAGAGCTCATCCTGACTCTGCTTACACCTATAAAATCAGTAAGAATGTCATGATCACAATTTAATATAAAACATCTAAGACAGCTAATAAAGTAAATCTTTTAAATGAGTAAATTTTCCATGTACCAATTTAGGCCTGAGACAGTTTAAAATCACTATTGATGTAGGGCAGGACAGTTTAGAACACAGATTCAGTCTGGAACCTTTCCTTCTCAGTGCGGGTTAAGATCTAGTCCAATCTGGTGGTGAGTGGAGGAATGCCATGGTGACTGTTTCTGTCCTGTTGTGCACAGGTACCCGCATCACAACCACCACCATTAAGGGTACAAGAGGAGCTTATTCTAAGTTAGAGGATGTCACTGTCCAGTGTGGTTCCTAAACTCACATTCAATAATCAAAACCTTTATTTTAAAAAAGTTTAACAAGTAAAAGAAGGACCAGTTAACCCTTTGGTGTCCATAGTAATTACCACCCCGTAGTGAGTTACCACATATTACTCTGAGCAATGCACAGGGTTATGCAGCCCAAGAAAGACAGGTTTCAGTGATCCAGCATTACTATGAGTAAAGCAGCAACAAACAGTTTATGACTAGCTCTCCTAGTCCTTAATGCTGATTCGTAATTCTATTGGGCAGCTACAGTGGACTCTGACTCCCATCAGGAATGTTAATTCCTCAGGACAGTCTTATCTACCCTTCCTCTCATGACACCTACTTTTAAATGTAACATATTTTTTAAATTACATTTTATTTTGGTTCGCCTTTATTTCCTTTTCTATTATGGTCACAGCCATTTCTGCTCATCCAGGTAGAGAAGTGATTAATTCCCTGTAAATGGAGCCAGTCAGAGGACCTACCACACCTTGGAGAACCAGCTCTGCATGCCAGTTAGAGCGTGCATTTCAGGGCTCACCAGAGCATATACTTAAGTTGCAAGGGGGTGGGCTTAGAGTGAAGACATTTCACAGTCTGAGGAGACCACAGAGTGATGAGAGTGCTAGAGCAAACCTATATGGGGAACCCAGAGAGCCCGAAACGAGCGGTAGCTGCTGTTAGGCTCTGCATTGGAGAATCTGTAAAGCGGCCTGAGAACAAGAGGAAACCCCCAAATGCAGAATGTCGTCTCTCATGTGCCAGAATACTGCACATCGCTTGTTCAGCTGAACCTTAAAGTTCTTCACTAAAGTGATGGCGCACTGGAAGACTGAACTTCCTATTTAATTCTATATAAACTAGCCTGGAAGATGATTTCAAGCTGACTAGGATTTAATTTTCAGTGCTAACCTTCAATTAATTTGTAACTTTTTTGGCACTCACTTTGCTGGAAATGGCTATAATTATGTTGTTTTCTGAACGGTGCATTCATTCAGGCCATACTCTCTAGAATATTTATAAATCTGGAAAACAGTGATGGTATTGGGGGATGGGGAATGCTAACAGGGAACTTACTGAAAACATTCTGAATAATCTATTTGAAATAAGAATGTTATGAACTGTCATTTGATAGCTGAAACTGAATGTTGAATGTTTACAGTTTGAAATGAATTAGGAATAAAGTTGCTTGCTGTTTGAATTTAACAACATTAAATCTAAACAGAAATGCATGATCAGTTTTACTAAGGATGCTGTTTTATTCATTTTTAATTCTAGCAAATTCTACACTTGCTGCAATATATATATATATATATATATATTGCTCTTCAGTTGTGTGGGATAATGATATTAAAATATTTTGGTCTCTTAATTGTCTATACAACAGGAACCAATAGCTGTTAGAGGACAGTTATTCAGCAATTTAGGAGTATCAGAACTCAACAGGATAACATGCTGCCACGTTTATTTTAGAAAAAAAAATCACAACCAGAAAAATATCAATAGGATTCATTATTTAAAACCACAAGTGAACTTTTTTCTTATAATATTTTTCACAGGCAGAGCTCTGAATTTTCCCAGCTAGATAGTTTCACTTTTCTCCTTAAATATAAAAAATACTATTTTTTTTGTGAATGTGGTTCTGGATTTTTGGTCTCCTGTAGGCTGAACACATTAGAAGCTGCTTTCACCTGGTTTTTACATTCCACTCATTGAATAGCTTTTAACTAAAGGCAGACTTTATGAATGAGACAATGATTTTATATTGTTATCCTGCTAATGATAGCTTTGACAGGAGTGTAGTGGTAAGAGTGTGGAAATAACATTAACAAAAATCACAGTTCAGAAGTAGAGGTGAGAGACACATTTAAAACCTTCTTCTGTTTTGGAGCTTTTAAACATTTTAAGTCCAAATTTTCAAAAGTGTCCATTCATTTTAAGTGCCTTCGTTTTTTGGGTGACCAATTTGCCACACCTAAAATGCCTGACTTTCAGAGGTGCTGAGCACTTGACAACTCCAAATAAAGTTAGTGGAATCTGTGGGTGCACCTTTCAGACCTCCCCAAGGCCTCCGGGGAAACAGATTTTGAAGACTCATGTGCCACCAATATGCATATGAAATCCAGCTGTAAGTCTCTCCTGCTGACAAAGCTTCTTCCATTGCTAAGTTGTCCAATTGCCTTGGAGAGATCAGCAGATGGATGAAGATCAATTGCCTTGTGCTCAATCTAGGATAGATTGACATTTTATTAGTAGGAAGGGGAAAACATTTTGAAGAAATGGCAATGGTTGAAGCCTCATACTACTAGCTGTCAAGGTAGTTCAAAGCCTCTGTGTCATTTCGGCCATTTAGTCTGTGTCCTGTCCTCCCACACATGAACCTAGCCAAATTTTTATCTCTTCCAGGGTAGACCGTTGCAACTTTCTACTTGGGGCTGAACACAACTGCCATAAAAAGTCTGAAGCTGCTACAATATTCAGCAACAGAAGTCAATACAAACATATTACACCTGTTATTTGCAAACTCCAGTGGCTCCCCATTGATTTCAACACAAGTCTTTGTTTTGACCTATGAAGCCATTAATGGGCTGGGACATAACTGCCTCAGAGATCACTCACTGTCCACAACTCTCTAGATAAAGGGTGTAACCTTTAGCCTGCAATACACCGGGGTAATGAAGCTGAAGAAAGACAGGTTTAGCTTATCTCACCTTGAAGGCCAAGAGGTTTCACTTGCTGACCTGAGCTATAGAACTCCTTTGCATACGGAATAAGACAGAGGCCAAGTTTGATTGAATTTTGATCTAAATGACACACTTTTTAAAGAAAGATCTTCTGCAAACACATTTCAGATTCACAACTGCCTGCACTTTGGAGACCCTACAGAGCACTGTGGGTGAGATTCTGTGCTATGTCTCCACTTACCCGGTAGTTCGGCGGCGAGCGATCGAACTTCTGGGTTCGACTTATCGCGTCTTGTCTGGACGCGATAAGTCGAACCCGGAAGTGCTCGCCGTCGACTGCGGTACTCCTGCTTGGCGAGAGGAGTACCGCAGAGTCGACGGGGGAGCCTGCCTGCCGCGTGTGGACCGAGGTAAGTTCGAACTAAGGTACTTCGAACTTCAGAAGTTGCGTACCTTAGTTCGAATTGGGGGGTTAGTGTAGACCTGCCCTAAGAGGTGACGCACAGAACTTGTAGGCCGGGGATGAGAGTCTAGGGGGACGTTAAACTAAATTTGTGCCTTCCCAGTCCTGGGATGTTCCAGAGGTTGGAAAAGCCCTGTATAACTTAGAAAGACCTTGGGACCTGTTTAAGTTACAGCAGCTTCCTGGGGCTGACTGGAATGTTCACAGCACAGTGATCCTACCTCAACACACCCAGTATGCTCCCTACTCAGGGGCTTTAGGAAGTAGTTCTCGGGAGGCAGTTTTACAGCTGTTCTCTGCAGTGCTGAAGTTGGGGGATCCTCCCTGGCTGGATGTAGCTTTTAGGACCCCTTTACATCACTCTGGCCCTTTATGTGGCTTAAAGAGGCAGGAGCAGAGGGTAAGGCTCTCACCCTTAGAGTGTATTTTGTCAGAAATTTGGTCAGTGCTCAGATGCCTGGATGGTAGACACTTTTGAGATATGATAGCTGGGTAGATATTGGACATTATTATGTATATTTATATTGGAGGAACACCTGAGACTCCGGAGTCAGGATTGTGAGCCCATGGTGCTAAGTGCTGTGTAAACATATAAGAACACATGGCCCCTGTCCTGAAGAGGAGACTTACTATTTTTTATGGTTCCTTTTATGTTTTTTATTTACACTCTATTTCTTAAATATCTATATAGCTAAAATACTAGTAAGAAAGAAAGAAAGAAACCTGCAGAGGAGACAGGAGGAGCAGACTATTTTTCCATTTCTTGTAAGATACTTACTCGTGGAGTCATTGGGGGAGACCAAGTGTATTTTGATGTCTTCTCTGAAGAAGTTCAGATCAGGCAGAGCTAGCTGATCTCCTTCAACCTGGAGCTGTTACTGTTTCTTCTCATGGGTGTCCAGATATTCTTGTGTCAGAATGAAATTTGGGCTACATTGGGCTTGCCTGATAGTGCTGATATTTGTGCTGCTCGTAAAATAATTGCTCACCTCTTTCATGCTCCAAAAAGGGTTTTATTTTTAAAACTGTACATTAGTCACATTGAAAAAGTTTGAAAGAGTCTATGGAATTGACAGACAGCCCCTAAAGGATCAGCACTAATAAAGAAAAGGGAAGAAAGTGTGGCCACTGTAAATGTTGCATGAAATTTAAAATTATTTAGTCATTTCATTTGAAATCACTTTCCCAGTTCATGGAAACTCATTTTCTGAATAGAAATTTCACCACTTGAATGAATATTTTTCACACAGGAGATCAATAAATTGACGCAGCTTAAAATTCTGTTTGGACTCTGGATACTGCCTCCGGAGGCATTTGTCTATATTGCAGACCACTTGCCACCTTTTACAGGTGGAAGGGTGAATTTGTGGGCCATTGAAACTAATTTTTTCTCAGTACCACAATTACAGAAACACCTGTGCTAAATAACATTGTATTGTTCCACTTTGAAAATTACAGGGGTCTGGCCCACTCTAAGATACATGGATGCACATCACTGCCTACCCTGTAAGAGCAGTCGTTTCACCAGTGCACACATACAGTGGCACATTTCATACATATAACAATGCATGCCCTTCTGTCTAAGAGAAGCAGTAAAAGTTTAATATTAAATATCCATAAAATCTCCTTGATTACTGGCAGTAGGTTGGCGGAATTGTTTATAGTATAAAATTGGCCCAGGTTTTTTGGTTTTTAGGCAGAAAATACTTAAAAGTATTTTTAGTCTTCACAGATCAGTGTGTTCTCAACTGAAAAATGACAAAAAACTGCACTCCTCCCTCTGTATACATATCTCCTGGGCTGACCACTTTACTTTGCAGTCTTGCATATTTTTGCACTACTTTGCCTTTTGTTTTCAGGCCGTTACTCAAATTACACATATGCCAGTTATTATTTCCATCATTTAGTATGCATTTTACAGAGATATTATTTTTATGCTTGCTTACCCTGCCACATGTGTTAACTATTCAGAAATTGTTCTTTTTGTGGAAGAAATTATATACCAAAAACTACCTAGTAAAGAGCTTGTTTTATGGCACTTGTAAGATTAATGCCAAAAATGTATGGTAAACCTGATTTTTTTGACATTAATGGCTAGTTATTTAAAATGTTATGCTCTTGTCACTTCTCAAAAATAGCATTTACGTAGTTAGGTAGGATTTCAGATTCCTACTCAAGGATTTGAATGTGCAAGGGATCTTTAAACGGGGTGACAAACTGCCCATGCACTACAGGACAGATAGGTTAGTGACATTTTAAAATGGGAGGAACTATATAATGTTAAGCCATGAAGTCTTAAAAAAATCCAGCACTGTTCACTCATCTGACCATTTGGGCAATAAGTACCTGTTATTATTATATGACAGCAAATATGCTTACAGCCCCTGTGGGCCAGATCATGTCTGGGTGACCTGTTGTTCCCTTGTGCTGTTGAATAGTACCACTAGTTCCTCTGTGCAGGGAGAAAGTCAAATAGTGGGCGGAACCTTGACTCAGCTTCCATTCAGGGGGGCACCTGGCAGCATAGTTACACCACTGAGCAAATGCTGCACCAGATATCAAATAGAATTTACTCCCTTCCTGGCAATGTACAACAATATTGCACCTTCCTAAAGGCTGGATCACTCATTGATGATCTAACTGTATATTAGCTACTGAAATGTCTTTATTGCTTTGTACAATATGGAGGGGACGCCTTCCAAGGCTCCAGAGAAAGGATCCCACATGGGCATATAGACACAGACATAAACAGGAACTATTATGTTTGAATCATGAAAAGAAAAACATGTAAGTAAATATATATAATATATATATATATTTAATATATATATATTTAAAAATAGGTATTTTGGAAACTCTAAGAAGCAGTGACAAATTAAATACACAGGAACCATACATTGCTGTACCTGTAAGAGCAAAAAATCTCATAATTTACCACCTAATCAGTCAACAGACTAATTGAACACACCATCAGCTCCTGCAATTCTTAATATGACATTTGGTATGGACTCCTAATAGAAATGTTTAGACAACCTTAAACACAGCCGCTGCCTTCACTCTAAGTATAATGCATATAGAGAGATCTGTGTACAGATATGTGTGATAATGTGATGTGATATAAGGCGCTTGTTGGCAGGAGTTTGAGATAGCTAAGGTGTGTGGATGTAATGAAACCACACATGAGTTATGCATGTGTAACGGGATGTATTCGGTCTTTGTGGCTCCCTGTGGGGATCCCCATAGTCCTACTGCACCCTGCCCCAAGAAGGTAGCGGGGAGGAAGACAGTAGCAAAGATGAGTCTTCCAGGCTTCCCTAGAGAGGACTCTTTGAAGCAGTCATTTTGGAAACCAGTGAGACCTGGGCTAGAAGGGCTAACAACAGCCAATCAGAGTCCAGCAGGCTCAGATAAAAGGCACTATCTGGCATTAGCAGGTCAGTTCCTGGGTGGGACCAGAGGTGTGAAGAAAGGGTCTCCTCACTGGCCAAAGGAGCCTGACAATCAGTCAGAGTTCGTGGCTGGGAATGCAGAAAGAGAAGGACCTGAGAATGCTGGCCCTGTGAGAGGGTTGGAGATAAAAAGGCCCCATAGGAAGAGGCCTAGGGAAATAGCAGCGAAGAACTGAAGTTGAGCAGTACATGGCTGCTGGGATCCCTATGCTGGAGCCTGGACCTGGGTTCCCCTACCAGTCCCAAGTAAAGAGGCATAAACCCCAAGAAGGTGACAGGGTTTAGTTGGAAGCTGAACAAAGGGCTGAGTTTAAAAGGCCCAGAGTGGGAGCTGAAGACCCTAGTGAGGGCAGATAGACTGTTGACTTATGGGACTTTTTAATACCCTAGAAGGGTTTCATTCAGACTTTGTACCATGACTGGAGGGCCTCTGAAGACTTGCCAAGGTTGGCCAGCAGAGGGCAACAGGGGTGAGAAAAGAACTATGCTATGCTCTGGAAGTGAGAGCCCTGTTACAGCATGCTCTACCCAAACACATATCAAGAAACCTATAGACTGCACCACACCATTTTTCTGAATATTTTCTTTAACAGAAAAAAAAAAGAAATGTCCTAGAATTTTTAAAAATATGTTATTGGTATCATTTGTTGCATCCCTTTACTTTTAAAGGCAGGCTACTTTAATATCATCAGTCTAAATGGATCAGCCTCTGAAAGAGAGAAATTATAACTAACAGTCTGACTAAAACTTTGGAGAAACCTCTAAAAATTACCTGAAATAGTTTAAAAAAAAACATTATAAGATGGGAAAGGTGGGAATCTAGTCTCTCCAGTGGTATAAAACTCCAGTTTCTATCCCTAATGTGTGGTGAGATACTTGTTCTTAACTCTGTCTCTAGTTCAGAATGGAATATTCCTGGTCTTTGTAGATTTTTAAGGCTAGCAGTGACCATTGTTATGGTCTAGTCTGACAGCCTGCATAATATACGCCATAGGACTTCCCAGTATGGATTAGTCGACAAGTGTGGCGAGCAAAGGTGCTTGATAAATGCAATTTATCATATCAATTTCACCTCTGCGTGGAGGGTGTATGTGTATATGTATGCATATGTGTATATACAGAGTGTTTGGGTATGGTTTTGTACTGTTATTTATTTGTATTCATAGTGCCTAGGAACCTTGGGCATGTATATACAATATATAAAAGAGTTCAATACAATTAGGTGTAGGCAATAGTTAATACCTAGGGATTGATTGTGCCTAGCCTTTCATGATTGCATGACTGGGGAGTGGAAGAAGGGTAAAGGTGCATGGTCCAGACACTATCCAGGTACTCTTTGCTTTCCAAACATAGCACAGTGGAGTCCAATCTAACAGTGGTGCTAGGGTCTCGAAAAGAGGAAGTGCAGAATCATGGCCTCACTCCCTTTTGTATGCCAGTGGAGTTGGGTCAGGGAACACAACATGCATCCTAAAATAAGGATGTAGCAGATGCAGCTGCTACTTCTGTTCTGTCCTAGAAGGACTGTGCATGCCTGAGACACAAGGTATCAGGGAGGTGCTGCTGGCATGCAACCCCTTCCTCCCCTCCCATCCCTACAGTCAGGAAGTGACAATCTTGCCCCTACTGTCCTGTACGAAATTTTTTTGGTACTAGCAGGTATTTTGTCTTAATCATCAGGCATCAGTTTGTGTCATTTTTTTCATTATTGCAAACTAGCTTTCTGAGATACGCATATTTTAAACAAAAGAAAACAAAAACAGACTAGACTGTCATTGGCTTAGTATTGCATAAGTGGTGAAATTTAATCACAAAGAGACAATCAACTAATGGTTTTAGTGGAATTCATATAGTACAAAAGTTAAATTTTGTCACATACAGTGAATCAGTTACAGGAACCAACAGTTTCCTTTAACCCCTGAATAAATTCTAAACAGTACTTAGAAAATGAATTACCAGTCTGCAAACCAGGATGAAATATTTTGCAGCTATAAAACCAAAACTACTTTCAGACCACTTTAAAAACAAAAGTGTGTGTGTGTGGGGGGAGACGACAGCAACTTTGTTGTTACTGCCAGTAGTATCGGATGCTTGGTTGTGGCTCCATTTTAGCAGTTTGACCTTGTTTAGATCAACCTGAATCAAATTGACAGACCTCCCTTACAATTTCCCCACCCATAATAGAAAGCATATACCCTTCATGTGTGTATCCAGCTGGAGATGTGCCAATAGAAGTAATTACGTGATGAAACTATTTAACTTTGACTAAAATACACTCACCAGGTTCTTTCAAACCGTGTGTCTTATATCTTGTTGAAGCAATTTTATATCATGCCTTTAAAGTACAGTAATGGCCACTTGCATTGACAGAATCCTCGTAAAAGAAGAAGACCGAGACCTTGCTCATGAAGTGCTATTGATTTTTTTGAGTTCCTGCTAGAGTTGCCAAAGATACAACACTGTTGTTAGGGAGAGAAGATACTTTGGCCTTCAATATCACAGGAGGGTTCCTGTGTAAGCACAGGCGTCAATGGGTTTCAGGGATAAATAATGTATTTTGGTGATAACTACCCATATTATTTTGTCAGTTTTATATGACTCAGCATTTGCTCTTGCCAAACATTTCTTTATGTCACCAGTGGCTGCAGCAATAGCTTTCTATATAAATGCTATCTGTATATAAGGCAGCTGTTCATTAAGGTAAAAAGCTAAGTTTTCAGTTTATTTTAGGTGGGGGGGGGTGTTGTTTTTTTGTTTCTGTGATCACTGAGAGGGAAAAAAAACAACAAACGCATCATTCACTACAATATTTCCAATGTATTGCCTGCAGAGGATTTAAAGTTCCTTCATATCCCTAGCTGAGTGTAAAACAGGGTAACTTTTTGTCACCTGTGGTAATACAGCACGTATGAGATTTAGAACACTGTACACATGTACTGTGTGCAGTGGCGCTGGAACATTTTTAGTAGTGGGGGGGGGTTTAAAGCCAGCCCCCTTACCCCTCTCTGCCCCCCTTCCCTGAGGCTGGGAGCAGGGCTTTGTCTCCGGGGGAGGGGGGGGGGGAACGACCCAGACAGGGGTAAGGGGGCTGAGGCCACAGCTGGGGGCGGGTGTGGGGGCAGGAATGGAGCCCTGGGGGCAGGGGCTGGCAGCCAAGACCCCACATGCGAGGCCAAGAGCAGAGCCCCGGCTGTGCGGCCGGGCATGGGGCCAGCAGCTGGGGCCCCAGGAACAGAGCCCCGGGCGCAGGGCTGGAAGTGGGGCGAGCCCTGGGAGCGGAGGCCTGGGAGCAGGATTGGGGCCGGTGGCCAGGACCCAAGCCCCAGGTGAGATGAGGGCTTGGGGAGTGGAGTGCGGGCGGAGGGCTGGGAACAGGGCATAGGCACAGGAAACACCCTCAGGTTTTATGCTCGGAGCCAGCGGCTGGGGAGCGGGGCATGAGGCTGGCAGCCCCGCATAAAACCTGGGGGTGCTGCAGCACCCCCCGCACCCCCTACTTCCGGTGCCTATATGTGTGTATCACAGAAGAGCCCATTGTATAAACTCCCACATACGGTGCAATTGAAGAGCTACCTTACATACTTGTACAAGGAGTAAGGCTTGAAAGATCTTTGCATGGGCTGTCCATATCATGGGTGATTGTGGGAGGCTAACAGAAGCCTCCCCAGGACCACTGCCTCCCCTTTTCCATGCCAGTGGGTATGGAGTGGATGGAGCCTTGACTCTGACTGTTGAGCTAGCACGAAGGAGGAAGTAAACTATGCCAATTATATGGCTTGGATTGATTAATTCCCCCAGAGCAATGGGGGACCACATTGTGACTCTGAATAACAAGCTGATCCCTGCTTCATCTCTGGGCAGCACGGCTATGCATTGTTCCTTACTCGAGGCAAATTGCCACTGTACTATCTTGCCCATCAGCAGCCTCATTCATTTCAAACATGTGAGTAAGGGTTTGCAGAATTGGGCCCTAATGCTGCAAATCCTAAAAGCATTTTCTCAAAGCATAAATTTTTACTTGTCAGCATTACATTTAAGTCTTAATGGATTGTGCCTTTGTGATTATCACATTATTGTGGCCAATAAATTATTATTATTTACCAATGGTGGGGGGAGGGTCTAGGAAAATTATAGCTCTGATAATTGGATAACTAGATGACTTAGCCAATTAATATAATTTTGTTTTCCCACTTTGAGACTGGGGCAGTGTAGCCTTTATTTTCATTTTATTCCAAAGTTTGATTGAGTTTAGCACTTATGAAAGCTCGGATAGTGAGTGCCCTGGAGAGTATCATCATCACTAGGCCACAGGGGAGACGATGTGGAGAAAACGGTGTGATATCATTTTACCCGTAAGTTGTATGTAAATGGGTACCTCCTTTCACAAACAATGTGAATCAACTTGAGCCATACCATCCCCTTCATCTCCATGGAGGTGGAAAGGACAAAGCCCCAGCAGAATTCTGCTGAGGGCAGAGAGAAGTGCTGCCTATGGGACATTATTGCTCACCCCCGTTCCTGACCCTGACCCTCACTGGGCATTCTGTTGGGTGCAGGCTAATCATTGTTGATATGGGCAGGGCAAGGGGTGGCTGGGGGAAGTACTACACCATTCTCCATCTCATCATCTCATCTGTAGGGCTCTGTGGGTAAGTTAATACGGGCCCTGCCAGCACCAGTTGACTCGCTGGTTTCCTCTCCAGATTCCATCAGGCAAAAAGGTAGCTGTCAGTGGGGCTTCCTTGGCATTATATCACCTGAGGACAGCTTGGAGTCCGTTCAGAGGCATGCAGGGCCCAGTTTCTGGTTGGCCTTTGGCCACTTTGTACCAGGGATACTGGTACAAAATAGCCAGAAAGCAGCTGAACAATGCCTAGGGAATGCCCCTAACAAAGGACCTCCCTTCCAGGGGCAGGTCTGGATTGGCACCCAGCCCCATGGTACAGCCTGAGGAGGATGTTCCAGTGTGGACAGGGGGCATATTGAAGGCTAAAGGGGGTGTGACTGAGGCAGTCCTACATCCAGCAACTCCCCAATTGCATCAGAATACAGAAGGTGCAAGTTACCCCCTTCCATCCTGCTCCAACTCTTATCCCTGCACCAAACTCTGTAACTGCAGCTTCTTTTGATGCCACATTTATGTCATAGAATGGATCTAGAATCCCTCACCAACATAGCTTACACACCAAGTTCCTGGTGAGCATGCAGAAGTATCCCTTGCATGAGCTCACATAACTGGAAAAGAGAGCCATAACTGGGAAAGGAAAAAGAGAATGAGACAGACATTCTACAGGACAGGTTGTAACAAAAGTATTTTCTTTTTCTATATTTAAAACTGGGTCACATTTTATATAAAAATAGGCTGAGCAAAAATGGTAATTAATGCAGATACCATTGATAACCTTTTAGGCTTAATAGGAGGGGATGGTTGGAAAACTAAAATGAAGATCTGAGTTTCCAAAAAAGCTCCTGAAATGTCTCAACAGAGTGACCTTTTCCACCATATAACTAACAGAAATAGAATCATTTCCTGCTCAGTTCAACCCAAGGTATAATCTTTTCTTGAAAACAATTTATTTTCTTCAAAAAGTGATTTCTGCAGTGAGCCATAGAGTAAACAAGTTAATAATAACAAGAAAGTGTCAGTGGGTTATAGCTAAAAGGGGGAGGGTTAGAAAAACTGGCTTTATTGTCTTGGTCTATTTGATTTTCATTTTTTGTTTCTTGCCTTAAAGACTTCTCGCTTCTTCCTATTTCCCATGTTTTTAGGAACATAAGGGAGCAGTGGCCACAAAAGCACTAGTTTCACCATTTTATAGAAATTGATGTGATCCTTATTTGCATGTATATTTACCATTTGTCAGCTGTCTTTGAAAGTGTGATTTATAAACAGCTATAGAAAGCCTTACATTTGACAGCAAAGAACATTTTGGTCCGTTTTATTGCCTGTAGAATGTCAGGAAAGTTTTAAATTAATAGCAACCAACTGAAAGAGAAACAGAAATGAAAGAAACATTTATTCACTTAGAAGGAGACCTATTTCACTTCACCTTTCCACATTTTTTTCTGATTTTGGCACGTAAAACACTTTAAAAAATGTTTTTAAATACCAGTTATTTTCCTGTCCTTTTAAACTTAGATCTGTAAGAATGCATAAACTGTGGAACAGAGCAAAAGGATGGAGATGAACTTTTAAAACAAACCCTTTTTGTTCTGCATAAATCACTTGCTGCCGCTGGAGAGCACAAAACATTGAAAGCTTTTTGTGGAGAATTTACGAAGTAAAGTGGTACAAATGAAAAGATAAATGCTGAGATACTTATTGTGAAAGGGATTTTCCCGCTAAGAGCTGTGTGCAGAAGGGAGTCTGTTGTGCCTGTGTCTTCACTGCTTTGTCCTCCTCCTCCTTCTGGAGTCAGGAAAAGCCAACAGGAGTAGGAGGTGGATGGCACCAATTTTGGTGGGGGTGGGTCCCAGGTGCTTCGTTCCTCCTCCCTTCCACCATTCCATAGTCTCTCTCAAGCAAAGTTAATGTTGTCTGGGGATGTGTTACCATTTTAGAGCCCCCTCCCCCACACCTCTCTCATGGGAATCCTCCTCCAAAGGGAGTCAGAATTCACAGCCAAAGGAGTCTGTGGTTATTGGCTCCATTGGAGCTGTGCTACCAAGGAGTAGCAGAATGCTGGCGGCCAGGACTACTTCGGTGGCATGACCCCCTATGGATCCTCTGGGAACATCAGATTTTTTGGGCTGGTGTTATGGTCCATTTTGTATGGGCAAGCAGGCCTCTTTATAGTCACATCTCCTCTTACCCCGAGCCTCTTTCCACGGGGATGATCAGCCCTCAGTTTTTGGTCAGTACTGACTCAAACAGAGAATATCTTATCTTATCCCAATAGTTCATTCTTTGTGGTGAGCTGGGAATTTCCTTTGCTCCTTCATTTACATTGATCCTATCTTTCTGCAGTAAGTGAAACATTACAGTGTAGAGCCAGATTGAGCATAGCAACTGTGCAGTCATGTAGAAAGGGGTGGGGGTGCAGGGGAGGAAGGACAAAGGAGGAGCCTTCCCTCTCCATGCACCCTCCACTACTCTCACACACCAGTTGGTAACAATTCCAGTCCCTAGACACTCTTAGGTGAAAAAACTAACTGTTACCTGCTAACAGTTCCTGGGCCTCTCAAAGTGGACAGGGAGGAGGGAAATTGAAACTGCACACTCTTAAAGGGATAGAGTGAATTTGCTCCTCCTATAGCCTGGGAGGAAGAATGTGTGACTGGGCCTTAATGGTACTGTGACGGAGTGCTAGCTGTAGCACCCTGGTCACTTAGATAATTGTCTAATAGAGACGATTACAGGCTTAACTGGAGGCAATTAACCTGTTATGGTAGAAACTGTTGACCCATGGGGCAATGATTAGGCTAATGAGGTAATTAGCTCAATAAGGGAATCTATATAATTGGTATGACTAGGAAATAATGGGGAAGCTCAGAGAATGAGCTGGGTGGAAGGCTCCTCCTGCCACATGCCTGTACTATGTTCTGCAATGCTGGGAATCTAAAGATTAAAGATACACATGGGGAAAAAGAAATGGACTGTGTATATTGAGAATAAGAGACCACAGAAATGGGCCAGGCAGTATAGCTGAGGGTAGCAGTATAGCCAGGTAGCTGAGGGCGCACGTTGTGACACAAAGGGGCTTATCTGGCATCTTAACCCTTCTGGTTGAGAGAAGGAGCCTCCAGGGGTGACCTGCACGAAGGAAGGGGATTTGGATGCGATGGATGAGATACTGTGCTAATTCAATGACAAAGAGATGCAGAAAACCCAGCAATCAGAGAGACATGCACTTCTGGGTTAGCAGGCAGAACAGCAGTGAGCATTACAGGAGTTCATTAAGGAGCAGTCCCAGGTACAGCAGCAGCTTCTGCAGAGGGTCGTGAGTGCCCATGAGGAAACTGTGTATCAGGTGGCTGGCTTGGGACCAAGGAAGATGCCCCCAGAGGATGACCTTGATACCTTTTTGGTAATGTTTGAACAGGTGACTGAGTGCTGGACAGGACAAAGGCATGTGGGTGCTGTAACTAGTTCCTTACTGGTGAGGCCCAAGTGGCTTCTATGGGTCTAAGTGAGCACCAAGCCAAGGATTATGAGACACTGAAGGCTGCTATTCTAGGCAGGATAGGCCTGTTAGCAGAGAAATACTTCCACAAATGTATGGCAGCCAGATGGAACAGAGGGGTATACGTGTGCATTTGCACAAAAACTATTGGACTGGGCCAGTCGCTGGTTGAGGCCAGAAAGACAGGATGTGGTGGTCATAATGCACAGCTATTCTGGAACAGTTCACACACCATCTCCCCAAGGTTGCAAAAGTCTGGGTCCAAAGGCATCAGCCAGAGTTGCTGGAGGCCACTGTAAAGTTAGTAAAGGAGTATGTGGAGGCAGACTTTCCAGGGAAAGAGCTGCCCCCACAGTAAGGGAGGGTGGGAAAGAAGTTTGAAGAGCTGCAGTCATCAAAGCCTGGGAAGGGGATGCCGGAGGCAAACAAGAGTGCCCCTAGGACACTACTGGTGGTGTGTTGTCAGTACAGGGGCAAAGGACATATAAATACAGATTGCCCATCCATATGAATATTGAGTAGGAGACCACACAAACCGGCCAGTGGCATATCGGGTAGCTGAGGGAGTGCCTTATGATAGATACAATAAAGTCCTGTTACAGTCAGGCCTCAGTAAATTAAGTATGTCCAGCTCCCTCCCCTGGTCCAGAACAGGTGCTCCCATTTGGCCAATTAAGAGGGCAGGGCAGCACCTGGGGTTATAAAGAACCAGGGAGAATCTGAGGGGAGAGACCTTGGGAATTGGACCTGCCTTAGTGGGAGTCTGGGGCAGGTGAGCTACCAGGGGTCTGGGGAAGGTCCTGGAAAGAAGCAGAAGGTGTTTCCTGGGTGAAGGCTGAAGCTAAGGAGAGCAGCAGGAAAGGTTTGTGGTCTCTTTTTATTGAGCCAGGGCCAAAGGGCTGAAGACATGAGGAGCAGCAGAGGGAGTTGCCTGCTGGCTCTAAGTTGGAGCCAAGGGCCAGAGAGGGCTGAAGGCAGGGGAGTAGTGGAGGAGTTTACCTGCTGATATCTCCAGAGTCAGACAGCTGAATCCAGAGGAACAATGAGAGGGCCTGGGGGAGTGAAGGATGCTCCAGCAGAGAGACTGTGGGATTCCCGCTGGGAGGAGTGGGGCTGCACTCCAGTTGGAAGGGTTGGGGTGGCTATCCTGGTACAAGTACAGGAGACAACTGGCAGAGTCTGGGGCTGTGCTGGTGAGAGCTGTGGGGTGGTGAGAGACAGTGGAGCTGTATGTTGCACTTACTGCTTGAACTATGCTGGGGGAGTTCAAGACTATGGTGGTGGTTTGTGTGCACTGGAATTTTGTAATAAATTAATCCCACAAGGGCTATTTGTCCGCCAAATGACACTGTGGCCTATCTCTGGGGAGTCTGCAGGAGGGAAACTGAGGCAGATGTGCCTGTCATGCTATGGCCTGCTGCAAGATGGCACACCAGGTGGTGCTGTCCTATGATAGGCCTTTAATTTGTACACTGTGAGGCCAAACCTTCTGAAAGCCTGTTCCTCTCCCACTTCCTAAGGTAGGTGCTTAGTTCCTGAAATGCCTTATTTAGAAACTATTCAAAAATACAGAATCTTAGAGAAGCATAAACAGCTTCTACATGCCCTTGAGAATTTTACCTTGCTCTTCAGATGCTGGTTCAGATGCCCAACAGCTACACATTGTTCTAACTGAACCTTATTATACAACTCTGTCTGCTGTTAATTGTTAATCGAAAGGTCCACCTCTAACGTGGAATAATCCAAAGAAGGCCCCATAATTACCATGATCTTTGGAAGTCAATACAGTCATTCAGTGAATCCTTCTTTAGGTTCAGTGTTACCTTTTAAAATTGTTTTTATCTTCTTGGTTTTAAGGGGAGTGGGTTGAGATTTACAGAGCTGACCAAAGGATTTAGCTCCACCACTCTTGTGGAAGATGTGTAGCTAAATCCCATAGTCGAAAAATCTCAGCCTGGGATTGAAGACCTGATTTTATTAATTTTTAGGGCCAAGAGAGTTTTTAAAAAAATGTCCTCTTCAATTCTTCATGAGTCAAAGACACAATGGCACCTATCATTGTGTCCTATGACACCCTAAAAACTGCAATGGGTACACACAGTACATGTAGGTTTCACTTGCTACTGGGTTCTGCCCAAATGCGATGCATGGGGGGTATGTGTAGTGTCACGCCCCCCCTGATTTGCTGCTTGGCTTGTACCAAGCATGCGCACATGGACAGAGCATGCTCAGTAACACTGCTGAAGCCGGCAGCCCTCACTCTGTCCCTCTGCCACTATCCTCAGGCATGGATCATCTCTGCTTCTGCCCTACTGGGTACCCATAGTGTATGTAGATTCTCAGCAGAAAAACTTTGTTGAGGAATTCTGGCATGCACTGCCTGAGTAACAGTGGAATTCATTCAGACAGATCCACATTTTCTCAGTAATGGGGGGTGGGAGGGGGAGGGGGAAACACCCTCCATCCCAAGCCATACATTCAAGATGAAAGGACAATCAAAATTAAATGATTGTTTATTGCAGGGCTACTGTAATATACTGCACTGTATCTACTTTAATCTGGATCGTGTAAGAGATTCCTTGCATATTTTGAGATTCAAAGATTTTTGGCTGGGTTTCCGCTAACTTCCTCCACAGTTTAATGCAAAATAATCAGTTCTGCTGGGAGGAAGAATAGCATCAGTACAACCCCAAAATTCATTAGTGAAATAACTGAAAAATTTCCATTGAAAACATCTCATTTTGTGTTCCTTTCTTCTTTCCAAAGGTGCCAGCAAACACAGTGGAGACTATGACTGCAGCTAACCCAATTGCTTGATGCAGATTGCATTGTGTTTACACATTGCTAGATTCTAATGGCTTATACAGGACATAGTGTGCCTCAAAACTACTCACTGTGCTGTTCTCATACCCGTTCTGCATATGCTAAAATTTCTGGTTCTAGTAATTAAACATCCACTTCCAACCCAGGTCATGTTACACTATATCATCCTTTTAACTTTATTGTGATTGATTTGTGTCAACATTAACTATACTCACAAGGAAGTCAATAAAAGATCAATAGTTTTTTATTTCTTCTGGTTCTTTATTAGAAAGTATAGATCTGTTAAATAACACACGTAACAGTGGTGTCACGGCTTCCCTCATCATTTTCTACTCTGGAACAGATGAAGTCTTTCCTAAATTACATTAGGACAAAACAGATTTACATTTACAGATCTACTTAGTTTTATTTACAATTTGTTGTTGTTTTGTACTTGGCACTTTTGAACAAAAATTTAAATGTGTGCTCTCTCTGGGCAAAACTCCCCTCTCTAATTTGCACTGTGGATCTCCTATCCGCATTGCAAGTCTGTTACCTCCACGCTCTTTCCATGCATTAAATGCCCATTGGCATTTGTTGAGAATTGCGTGCACTGAATAATACAGATGTGGCTAAACAAAAAGCCCTGGATCTGAATTTTGAAGAAGTTCAAATCTGGATTTGGATCTAAACTCTGCAACTGGCCTGTGTTCTCTGAACTAGTGAGAGGAAATATGGCCTTGTGGTTTAAAACAGTAGACAGGGATTAAGAACATCTCATCTCAATTCCCAGCCCTGCCACTAACTTCCTGTTTAATTTTTGGGCAAGTCACTTAATCTGTCTGTGCCTCAGTTCCCTAACTGTAAAATGGGAATAATTATATTCCTATTTTACAACCCTCGGTCTTGTTTATATAATTTGTTAAACTCTTTGGAACAGGCACTGTTCTCTTTCTATGTTTGTTTAGTGCCCTGATCTTGGTTGTGGCCTCTAGGTGCTACTCTAATAGAAATAATAATAGCCCAAACTAAAAACAGAGGGTCCAAACAGAAGTTGCCAGCAGTTCTTAAGTACACACAAATGGTTTAAAATTATACACTCAGATCTGTGCAACAGATCAGTGCTGACAGTCTGCTAATCCTACAGCTGTGGATCTCACATTGATGTCAATGTAAGATCTGTGTATCTAAGGAGAACAGAAATGTCATGCAGGTCTGAGTAAATTTTATCCCTGCAGTGTATGTGTAGTAAAATACTGATGCAAAATTCACTAGGAAATAGGTCGAAGTGTCAGACCAGTTATTATCAGTAACCTGTTTCTCATAAAAACACAGTGAAGAAAAAAAATCTTCTTTGTAAGATTTATAGCAACTTGACTCCAGATGACAGGTGATTGAAAGCTTCCCTGCCATGCATATTACACTTTGGGTGCTGACCCCTCAGTATATATCTCCATTTAAGTCTTTCAGTAGTTTGCTAAATGGAAGCACAGTGGCCAGATGTTGTAAGTTTCTTTTTTTATGAAGATCTTTCATCAGGACATACGGCACAAAGTGCATTCAGAAGATTACTTGAGTGTCCTGTACTTGAACATGAATCCAAGCCGTGAAAAGATCAAAACTCAAGTGCCTACCAAGAAAAGGACAGTACATTCATGTGCTACAGTATTATATGTCTTGAGTAGATCTCTTTGAATAAACATAGATAGGGTGGCAGACTTCTGAATTCTGACATATGAACTAAGCAGCTTCCTGAGGTAGCTTGAATCTGTTTGCCACTGGGTTTGTGATCATGTTTATGTAGGTTATAAATCCTTTTCAGGAATTATATAGACACCTTGCTTTATTTTTCCTAAGCTGTTTGTTTTTGCTATTACTTTATATACTATTCTGTGTCCAGAATACCAGTGGACTGTACATTTATCTTAGCAAATATCCCCACTGTATTTTCTGTATTGCTATAGAACATCAGTGTTTATATGAAATACATGCATTCAGATTAGGACCATGTTCTTCAAACAAATGTGGCAACCACATGCCAGTCCTGGGGTAGGCCATGTTCTCCTCAGAGTCACAGGCAGTCCTTTGCACATTTTTGTTTGGTGCACAAACATTTCCCGTTATGACTGGGGCCACAGAGCCTCCACCTCACCTCCAACAATCTCAAGCCTCTGCACCTATGTACTACCCCATCCTCTCTGCCCATTGTGTTGCTGGCTACTGGGCCACCTTCTTCTTTATTTCCACTCCTGACTCCGTCATCCAGTTCCTAGTAGTCCATCTTCCTGGTTCTTGAAGAATCAGTAGCCCCAGCTTAGAGTAGGCCTGTGATCTTCTGCTTCCTCACCATTGCGCATGATTTCTCCCTGTTGCCCACAGGGGAGTTGTGGCAAAATCAAAGGCTTTCTTTGGCAAGTTCTCTGGAGTGCTGTGACTGAACTTCTGATTCTGCCCATGCTGAACTGCTAAACTAGACTTAAACCAACACCCTGTATCCCAACCTCCCCAAATTTGGATTTTGTTCCATGTCTGTGATGGGCTTGGAAAAAAATAAAACCTCAGGGATGAATCCCTCCCTGGCTCCAGATGTTGACAAAATTTGCATCCTGGTCTAAACTCTGGATTCATCCCTTGTCTAATCTGTCCCTTCTCAGGGTGTCACAATAGTGGATTCTACCTTTATAATTATTGTAACATGATTTCAGGGCACACCTGAACTTATTCAGGCTAAGCTAATTCTTAATTTAGGCATAAAAATGCAAGAACCAACTTTTAGAGTAACAAAATTACTGCTTTAAAAGCTTTAATTTTTTTTTACTTCTATTATTGAAGCAAAACTATAAAGATACTATATAGATTAATTTCAAGATCTTTATAGCCAAGATTTTATCTAGTATAATAAACTTCTAATAAAGGAATAATTTAAATTCAGTGGACCTCATCTTACAGTCCTTACTCTGAATCTCCCTGACAGCTGAGTAAGGACTGCAGAATGAGCCCTTTAACTCTTAGTAGGGCAAATCTAAAATTGTGCAAGCATTTATCTTTATGGACAGATCTGTTTTACAAGGAATATGTGACCCAAACAGTTGAGTGATTTTAAAAATGAAGATTCTTCAAATGGTTTTGGTAATGTTTTACATTACTTTATATCAAATTAAACTTAACAAACTATTAATAGTATTGATAATTAATGTTAAATAATTTATTCCTGTTATGTAACAAAATTACCTATCTGTTAATGTTTTAGTATACAGTAATGATTGATGTTTCTCTAATAAGTTACAAATATTAAATTATGCAGGAATAAAAAAAAATTAATGCTATCTGGTGCTCTAATCAGCAGAAAATATTTGCACTCTTCTAGACCATCCAAGCCCTAAGAGTCCATAGATGTTAACTTTGGAGCAGGCTAAGGTCCTCTTAAAAAAAAAAAAAACACGAGTATTCCTTCCCAGTGTAGAAATCAACCACAGCTTAACCACTAATGCTGCAAAGTGGGTAGCTCATCAAAATGACCTTCCTGCCTCCTGTGCTCCATAACACTCTGGCTTGGACTTGTTCCTGACCCACAGAGCTCATGGGAATTCCGATGACCATAACACCAGAGTAACCAGCGTGCAGAAATACAAAAAGAAACTGATAGAGATCATGGTTATTACAATATAGGGACAGACAGCGCCCAGCTGCTCCCGGGTACACAGGAGGAAGTAGAGCCCGAGGACCTTTGCACCCTTGTGCAGCCTGGGGGTACAATTGTAGTCCCTGAACTCCTCTTAAGGAAGACAAGAAGGTGGTGAGATCATGGCCCTGCCCACCCATGCATCAGCCAGCTGAGTTGCCTGGATGAATAGCAGTACTGGGGGAATAGAATATGCGTCAGCCATAGTGAGGAGTCAGCTTCCTGTTCTCTGGGGAGCTGTAGAATGAATTTTTGTCCCTTTGAGGCTACAGAGCATGACCAAGCCCATAGTTATGTAGGGCCATCTCTGGGACAGTTTGGGGACAATTCTACTATCTCTAGCCTATGGCATATAACTTTAAAAACTGATTATCACAGTATAGGGTTTCCTCACAAGTTTTTCTATTCCATTGACTTGAGTCCTGTATTCTTTATTTTTTAAAGCCTTTTCTGTTTGAAGCATGAGCCTAATCTTGTTTAAAGGTTTCAGCCAAAATCGTTGGCCAGAATCTTTGCATGTTGGCCTCAGCGAGGACTACGAGTTATTCAACATTTAGAATCTATCATTTACTTACTTAGTTCATCACAATCGCTAGCAGCAATACAAGGTTTTAAAAAATGTAAAAGCGATATGTTGCCCTAAGCAAGATTTTACTAATTTTAGTTTTTTGTTGTTGTTCAGTTGAATGAACTGGTTCAACTTCAATAGTTTGCTTAGTAGTGTGACTACCTAGGGAAAGTACCCCCCCAAAGCCCTCAGGAGTAGCTTTTGCTTTATTACTTTTTAAGAGCGTCATTGATGGAAAGCTACCATACCATAAGTACTAGATACTAAGTGTTTTAAAATGTTCCACTAATAACAAGACCACATTTTCATTCGGTTATTTGCTACTGTATCTAATTACCTGTTTTGGTTTTGGATTGATATGGGATATAACAGCAGTATCTACTGCTTCCCTCTGTGGCCAAATGTCATTTTTTACCATTTTGGCCAAATGTAACTAACTATTTCACTTGTAAAGTTATTTTTATTTTGGGGCTGTTTTTTCTTAAAGTTTAACTTCTGAAGTAGACAATTACTAGATGCAGGGGGGAAAAAGTGTTGCCTGGAAAAAAATGCTAAGGGAAATTCTGCCACTGTCCACTAGGCATATTGCACTAAAATGCACATGGGGTGCTTTTTCTATTTATTCCTTTTTCCCCCTCCAAACCCATAGTGAAACCCATATCTTACAATGTTCACCCAGACTTTATAAGAACGCTGAGTTGTCATGCAAGAGTTTTACCTCACGCTAGGGAGATATTAGTTGATAACATCCACCTTGCTCAGATTTATTACTTTAGTATGTTTCATGCTAAAAATATTTTTTTCTACCATCTGCTAAGATTAGCACTCTAGTGGTATAATAAATTTACTTATCCTGTTACTGTGGTGTAGTTTGGAACTGACTTATACTTTATTCGGCCTAATTGAAAATAGGATAAGATAAATTATGCACTTTGAATTTCTCTCTCATATGTACCATTGTTCATTACTTCAACAAGGGTTGAGCACATCTGACTGTAATTCCAATTGTAAAAGAAAAACAAAAGTTTCCATGGCGAAAATATGGTACCAACAGTTATAATTATCTAAGGGTTACTTGTGAAAAAGCTTAATGTCTTAGCAACAAATGCAAAACTGTTTTTCATTTACACACTTATTTATCCTAACACCCTAATGGAAAGAGGTGAAGTCAAAAAGCAAGCTCAGGAATTCAGCACTGCACAGAATATTATAACAGAGCTAAGGCTTCTGTCCTTAAAGGGATGCATCAGATTAAACATCATGTTTTGTTTTGTTTTAAAGAAAAAGCTATTTTATTGTTACTACTAATACAGCAAGTTATTAAAACTGATAGAAGCTTATATATTTGCTGCTTAGTGCTGGATGTTTTGCTTTTTGTATTTTGATTAGCTTGGACAATGAAAATAGTCTAATTGGTTTCATTGCTGTAGCTAGTCTGTTTCACTGGACACGTGCATAGAGAAATCTGCACCCTTTGTGTTAAATATTGAAAGAGAATGCCTAACCCAAACAACTTTCATTGTCTTTATAAAATAATTTCCTGAAAATATTACTACTATAAAAACATTAAGCCATTTTTTTAAAAGTATACAAAAGAAATAAAAGGGCTTTAAGGTACAATACCTTCCCCAGAGTTCACCTGCCAATTTCATTTCTAGGTTTACAATTACATATTCTTATTTTTTTAAAAAAAATTTCTCTGAGCTAGGGCTGTGATGCTCATGTTGATGATGATGATTAATACCTAGCTCTCTTCATCCATAGATCTTAAAGCACTTTGCAAAGGAGGTAAGTATTATTAGAACCTTCTTCCACAAGTGGCCCTCTTGACTTCAGTGGGACCATGCATGGTATAAGATATGCTTCAATGTAAGTAAGAGTATCAGAATCTGGTCCTTAGATTCTGATTTTTCCAGACAAACGGGAAACTGACTATAAGAGGAAACAGTGAATTGTGCTGGCAAATGCACAAAATAAACAAATAAAATATGTATTTTTCTCTAATCACTTCCAGTTTAAATAATTGCAGATGTTACTTGTAACAATAGTAGGTCAAAAAAAATTTTTTTCAGACATAAGTCTGATTTATTTTATTTAAGTTGATGGTATCCCCCCTTAACATTATTGCAACATAAGGGCCATATCCTGCTTGCCTCATTCATGTAAATAGTCCTATTAACCTAAACTGAATTGCTCATGTAAATAAGGTGACCAAGATTTAACCCATAATTAAGCACAACTGGAATTCTTCCTTCAATGTTATTCTATTTTCAGTGTAGTATAGCAGCAGTACTATCTCTTGGGTGTTTTTGTAGTGCATTTATTTATCAACTGAGTCATTTTGCTTCTTTAAATAAAGGTATACTTAGCCTTTCTTAAAAAAAATATTTTGAGCTGTAATCTTTTCCTTTTTAACTGATGAGTTCCTTGGCTGAGACACTTAGGGTATGATCGTGCTCATCCTTATTCAGGAAGAACTCCCATTGGTGTCAATAAGAATTTTGCCCGAGTAGGGAATGCTTGTCTGCAGAGTTTCAGCCCTCAGTGCTATTTTAACAGCTGAGTTCTAAACCCCTGAAAACAGGGGTTTGTAATGGAAGTGCTGACACAACCTTAACGAGGGGATTGTGAATGGCTACGCTCTAATACTGTACATTGCCACTGTTACTGTGTTGCTGTTATCCATTTCTAGTGTCTGTTACAGAAATTGGTATTGTATCTAAAACAATTGCTGTTATTAACAGGTTAAGCTGCTGGGCTGTTAAAATAAAGGCTGCCCAGCTTTAGTGCATTTTGTTGTAATCATCTCCCAGATGCCTTGTCGGAAATCAATTCAAGTTCAAAACTGGCTAGAATTGGGAGGTCAAGGCTTTTGCAGACTAAATATTTTATCTTCTGCTCATGTCTGGAGCTTTTAAAGATGTGTATTGGGGGCTCTTTTCTCATATCCCATCTGGACAAAGATGATTGGCTTTGCCATTTTGCCCAGGTTAGGACAAGGTTAAAATCAATTATAATCAATTATTAAGAGTCTTCTGTGGCTGCACAGCTTAAAAGGGGATTTTAAAAGTTGCTCAGTTCTGAAACATGAATATCTTAGTTGCTAGTGTAGCTGTTGCTGTTCTAGAATGTCAAATATAAATGTTATCTGCATCAGTAATAAAATACACAAAATGCCTACATCTTATTTCCTTGATTCCTATGTCTTAGAAAAATAAGGAATAGCTTTAAAAAAGTGTTGGGGGAGACACAATCATTTTGGCACTGTGTTGTAAAATCTCATTATCTCCAAGCTAGTAGAAAGGAAGGAGATATTTATAATTTGGTGAATCCAGTTATTTTTCCAAAAATCTATTCAGGTTTAACCTCTTACCCCATATTTGAATGCTAATTTTCCAGTATGTTTTGGGGATTCCATGCTTGATTCTTAAAAATGTGTACATTTCTGTGTTTGCCCATAGCTGTTAAAAATATCTAGGTTGCTTCCTCTGAACTGGGGATGGATGAGTCATTTTGCCTAAAATAATTCTTTCTGCTTCAGTAGCACTTTTCTGATTCAAATCTAATTAATCCTTGCAACCCTGAGTGAATCTGTCTCTCTCTCAATCTCTCCCTTATCACCAGCGCATCTGAGCCTTTCACTGTGGTATTGTTAGCCCCATTTTACAGATAAGAAAATTGACATTGTCCGAATACCTGAAAGTTTGAGTGCTGACAGGCTCCTGCAAAGTCTGTAGGGGTTGATGGTGCTTGGAGGAAGACTGGTCTGGTGATCAGAATGCCAGCCTAGCACTCAGGAGACCTGGCTTCAATATGCTGCTCTGCTTTAGAATTGCTGTGAGACCTTAGGTAAGTCACTTAGCCTCTTTGTACCTCATTTCCCCATCTGTAAAAAGGGGATAACAGCACTTCCCTACCTCAGAGTGTTGAGTATAAATATGTTAAAGACATGAGGTGCTCAGATACTATGGTAATGGGGACCATATAAGTACTTGCAGTTCGCAGGGTTGGCCCTGTCTGAATTGGAAGGAAGAGCTGAGTTTAAAACTCAGGAGATCTTGCTTCCCATTCTGAGCTGATGCACACGTCTCTGTAAATATCACTTGGAATTTTCAAACCTTGAACCAAACCTTTTTTCAGGTTCAAAATTTTTCTCCATTACTTTTTTGCTAGGTCTCTGTATTTCCTGCCTCAAAACAGATGTTGGACCTTAAATAGACTTGCTGAAATACCTCAAAAAAGGATGTTCTTCTAAAATTTATGGCAGGAACTAGAAAGAACTATTTTCAGCCAGAAAGAACTAGAAGTCTCAGGAGGTATCTCATTCTCATAAGATTTCCAGACCAGTTGCAGACACAGTGAAGCCCGATTCTCCTCTCTGATGTTGAAAACTGGCATAATTCAATTGACACCAGTGTACTGCAAGTGGAATCAAAATCAGGTGCAGAAGATTCAAATTAGCTTCAACCTTCTGAAGTTAAATCAGTGGTTTAAATCAGCCAGTCACTGGCAAACATATCAAAACCCATAAACATCTCTGACACATTTTTAAGAAGGTGGGGGGAAATGCAAAAGCCTGTCAGTTTCAACAATTTTTTAGATATTCCCAAGTTTGCAGACAGTTTTACTGAACCTAGAAATCAGAAAAAAATTCCCAGACAATGCTATAAATGCTAAATATAATGCTATAAATGCTAAAGACTATGCAATGAGCGTGGAATTAAAAAAAAGGTTCATGGGCAAATGAGCATGAAACAAACTCAATGAAATGGAAATCAAGGAACACAGAGTATATGAGCACTGTCTACAATAAATTCCTTTCTTTTTATGGGCCCAATTCATCTTATTGAAATCAATGGAAGTTTTTTTCCTATGGACTTTCATGGGAGTTGGATTAGGCTAAATGAGATTCAACTTCTGTCAGAAGAGAAAATAGCAATGTGAAAGGATACAGTATTATTCAGATAACTGCTGGTGTAAAATAACATAAGAATGGCCATACTGAGTCAGACCAGTGGGCCAACTAGCCCAGTCTTCTGACAGTGGCCAGTGCCAGATGCTTCAGAGGGAATAAACAGAACAGGGCAACTATTGAGCGATCCATCCCCTGTCATCCATCTTCTATAAGTCAGACGTTTAAGGCATCCAGAGCATGGGGTTGTGGCCGTGTGGTCTTGGCTAATAGCCATTGGTGGACCTATCCTCAAAGAACTACATCTAATACTTTTTTGAATACATTTTGCCTTCACAACATCCCCAGCAACGAATTTCACAGATTGAGTGAGCATTGTATGAAGAAGTACTTCCTTATGTTTGTTTTAAACCTGCTGCCTATTAATTTCATTGGATGACCCTTGGCTCTTGTATTATGAGAAGGGGTAACTAACACTTCCATATTCACTTTCTCCATACCGTTCATGATTTTATAGACTTCTATTATATCCCCCCTTAGTCATGTCTTTAAAAACACTGGGATTGTTCAGTTTAGACAATCTCTCCTTGTATGGAAGCTGTTCTATACACCTAATCATTTTTGTTGCCCTTCTCTGTATTTTTTCCAGTTCTAGTATCTTTTTCCGAAATGGGTGACCAGAACTGCACACAGTAGTCAAGATGTGGGCATGTAGATTTCTATAGTGGTATTATGATCTTTTTCTGTCTTATTATCTATCCTTTTCCTAATGCTTCTACCTGCCTTTTTGATTGCTGCTGCACACTGAGCAGATGTCTTCAGAGAACTATCCTTGATGATTCCAAGATCTTTCTTGAGTGGTAAAAGCTAACTTAGACTCCATTTTATATTTATAGTTGGGATTATTTTTTCCAATGTGCATTACTTTGTATGTATCAACATTGAATTTCATCTGCCACAGTGTCCCAGTTCTGTGAGATACCTTTGTAACTCTTAGCAGTCAGCTTTAGAGTTAACTATTTTGAGTAATTTTGTCATATTGTCATTCACTTCCAAACCTTTATTTCCAAGATGAGTTCACTACCAAAACAGGCTGGGAGTACTACAGGCAGCCATATTGATTAGGTATTTCAATATCTGTCTATCTCCAGAAAATAAGTGTTTGTAATTTAAGTGTAAGTGGGAAAAGTTAACATCCATTAAAGAGCCTTACCTTGCAACAGTGGAATGATTGCATAATGTCAGATTTTGTTGAAGCTGGAAACTTGGCCTACTATTCATTATGGATTACCAAAATGAGGACAAAGTCAGGTGAGTTATCTTGGCTACATATGAAAGAAATGCTAACTACTAAGCTTAACTAAAGACAGAATTTAGGTGCTTTTAACTGTAATGGAATGGTGATCCTAAACGTTTGGTTCATATGTGGTGTGTGTGTGTGTGTGTGTATATATATATATAAATGTTTCTCTTAAAAAATGTATTTGTCAAAAGATTAGAACCTGTATGCAGGATGGCCAAACAATAGCCTTTGGTGGGCCTAATTTTTACAAAGGCCAGGTGCAATTGTGCCCACTTTGCACATGCTCTACTAGATGCCCGTGTGCAATTCAGGGATTTGCACATTCATGCAGTCAGTTAGATCCCTCTGTAGCCATGTGTGGGCTCAAAGCTCCAGACTATACATGCATCTTATACTGTCCATGCAATTGTTCATGGACCCACTTATTAAAAATCAGACTCTTTGTGAAAACAAAATTGGCCCACAAAGGTGCATCAAGGCTGTGATGAGTGTTCCCTTTCACTGGCTAGTACTTGAGGATGTTTCACAAAATTGGTAAAGCAGTTAGCTCATGGTAAAGACAGCCACTGCTTAAATATAGCAATCTTTCTGGAATGTCTAGTCCAGCCAGCATTTAATGTCAGTCCCACTTGCACTGCTTTTTTGGAGTAAAACTTAGTATTGATTTGTGTTTGCATAGCTCCTTTCATCTGAGGATCACAGTGTCTTGCACATCTGATGTAAGCTTCACAAACACCATATAAGTATTTCCTCCCTTCCATGGATAGGTAAATGGAGAAATAATAGGTATTGTGAGGCCTTATGCAGAATGACACAAGTGGAGCCCATCTGCTTTTCCCCACACCTCACTGACATCCAACCCAGCAGCTGCCTATGGACCCTTCAGGGTGAGAGTACCCCAAGCCTGTTTGCAAAGCTCCATAGCCTCTGTTCACTCTTAGTCCCTGCCCCCAACTTCTTGTATATGTCTCCTTCAGTGTGGCTGTAGGACTAAAGCATCCTGTTTCCCACTTTGCCCCCAACTTTTTTGAATGAGGTCATCCCACTTGGAAGAGGGCAATCATATTTGTCCATATAAGTTGAATAGGCAAAAGAGCCAGTCACCCTGTTAGGCTATTAATAGCCGAGCTGGGACTAGTACCCTCAAGCCCTGCTTCCAAGTCTTCTGGTCTAACCACTATAATCCTTGCCCTTCCATGAATGATGCGAGAAGCACCCATATATGTAACAGCAAAGATAATGAACTATTCATTCTGGTAGTTGGGGCAGCCCATGTTTGCATTTTTAGAAGGGTACCTGATTCACTTGGAATTCAAAGTTTATCTTAATACATTTACATTGCGATTTATGAGATAGCACTTGTACTAGGAGTTTATGTGCTAATGATATTTGCGAAAACCTATTATTAATAGGTTATAAAGCAAATCAGGCTTCCATTTTATTCTGGTAATTTATTTCACATACAGGATTATATCCCAGTCTCAATTTCTTTTTCATTTGATTAAAATAAGTATAAAATATACTTGGCAATAAGTATGAGCCTGGCCCAGTGCCAACAATGTGCTATACACATCCCTAGGCCCTTCCTTCACAGGGCTCAACACTAAAACTGAAGGATTTTAGTGGAGTCCTCTGGATTGGTAGCACTTGGGAAAGTAAAAGTACATAAAGAATGAATATTCTTGGCTATTATTTTGAGGTAGAAAGTTTTTATTGGAGGGAGGAACCCTATTTCCCTTTTGTTGGGAGGCTGCTGGGGGAACCTATCCTTTGGCTAATGAGGCATATGTGGTACTGGTATGCCTGAACAGTATAACCAGAGATGAAAAGTTCCATTTATACTATACAGTGAAAATATAAGTCTGGAAAGAGCATGTGTTTCCAATTTCAATGCACTTTTATTTCAGTTATTTAGGTGGATAGAGACATCAAGCCAGAGTTTCCTCAACAACAACAAAGGTCTTATACTATCCAAACAGACTACATTCTTGAAGCCACTGGGCATGCCACCTAAAAAGATTTAAAGATTTGGAGTGGTCTGTTTAAACAACGTAGCTGTGTTATTAATTTCAGCCTTGAACATAGGCACCAATGTTTATATTTTTGTAACTAAGTTTTAAAGGGAGCAGAAAATCTTGGTAGAAAGCTACTGCACATACTCAGAAGGAGAGAATGTTTACTGGGAGTTGAGAAACTGAAATCAGTTCCATGCCACATCGTTTTAAATAGTTCATAGAAAATACACATTTTCTTTTATAATTATCCTTTTTTTTTTACTTAATTGATGAGCAAGATTTTTTAAATTTATTGCTGATGCTGATTATTACAAGCAATGTGGTGCACACTTTTCATGATCAAATGTTAACCCATGTTAAACTAAACTGATTTGTGTTTTGTTACATACTCAAAACTTACCCAACCTTTTGATGAACCTAGGTTAAGGTTCATGAACCTTGCAAGCAAACAAGGAGCAGTTTCCAGAAAATCTGGGCATCTTAAATTTTGGACCTGAAACTGTGGTTGTGCATCGTTTTGATGTGAAACTACCGTATGTTGTTTTGACTGAGTTTCTAGCAAGCGAGAGGTGTTAACCAATACTGCTCAGTTGTCCTTGTTAGGTGTGGTTCTGAGTAGGGGCTGGTACTAATCTGTTGTAGCCCAATAGGGACTCTTACCATGCAGGGATGAAGTGCCCTATGCACCATCTCTCGGGCTGGTTGAGTGCATCAGTAGATAGTGTGGAGTAGGATGGGGGCCGTAGCCCTGAATCCTCCTGTCCCAAGGCAGCTCAGGAGAATGCAGAGATACCTCACAAGAGGTGAAAAGAGGAGTGTAGTAAGTGAAGGCACTTCACCGTCTTCTCCCGCACCTGTGCGTGTGTTCAAGGGGCACCCACAATCTAGACCATAAACAACAAAATCTGATTCCACTGCTACTTCCCTTCCCTGATAAGGACGTATCCTTGTGTCACTGATCACTGCTGGTCCACATGAGTGGCTGAGTTCAGAAAAAGATCAAGTGATGCAGCAAGGTTCATTCAAACTTTGACCATCAACTCTCTCATCTTCTCTTCTGCACCTTTTCAATTTTGCTAAATAAAAAGGCAAACTTTTTGCTGGCTCCAAACTTGCCTTTTCTATAATGTGTAATTCACAAAGCTGTACAGGGAGAAAAGAAGGTTAATTTCATTGCATTTGCAACAACACTCACATGGCTAATTCAGACAGGTTTTCTTTGTGTCCATCTGTAGGGGTTTTTGTATAACTGTCCTAATAAGGCCATTTTCTCTATGCAGAGCTTGCTCCCAACTCCACTGAAGTTTTGTTTGAGCATCTCTCATCATATTTATCATAACAGCCTTGGACTTGTTCTCTGTCTGATATTTTGAGACAGGCCAGTCTTGTGGTTTCCAGGGTGAAGTGCAGAAAAGAAGCGGTACTATGTTCAGGGTTCATTTATCTTTTATGTGTGAATGAGTGAACATTCTGAGCACTGAAAGTGATTCCATTTGAATTTACAATGGGATGATGGGCAACACTACTGCCTAAATTCTCAAATAAATTGACAAACTTATGAAACAATACATTTCCTTTTAATTATAATTATATCATTCACTGTACATACAATACAATTTATTTTTATATAGCATTCTTAATACAAGACCTCATAGTGCAGTCATTCATAAGCTAAAGAGAAACTGAAGGATTTGGGGGGAGTGATTTATAGAGTTGTATCAGCTGGAAGAGTATGAGTGGCAAGGGGGAGAGAAAGCCAAATAGATGGGGCAGTAAAAATGAAAGCGATACTTTCCACCCCGTCCTGAACACTGAAAGGAGATCAAGGTCCTAGAAACAGAGCAGGCAGCTGTGCATGCCAGAGTACTAGGTGCAGTGGTTCCATAGAGAACTTTGAGAATTCAAGAGTATTTCCTTAAAAACATGTCCCCAGAAGATAGGACAAGAAGTAATTGGCTTAACCTGATGCAACGGAGATTTAGGTTAAATATTAGGAAACAATTTCTAGCTGTAAGGATAGTTAGGCTGTGGAATAGGCTTTCAAGGGAGGTTATGGAATCCTTGTCATTGGATGTTTTTAAGAGCAGGGTAGACAAACACCTGTCAGGGATGGTCTAGGTTTTCTTGGGCCTACCTCAGCACAGGGGGATGGACTAGATGACCTCTTGAGTCCCTTCTATCTCTACATTGCTATAATTCTATGGCCTATGTGAAATGAGTTCAGTCTGATTCCCTTTGAGGAGATCCAGCACGTGTCCATATCACAAAACACCAAAGCGCCTGTTTCTGCTAACAACATTGCCAGTCTCAAGGCCAAGGACTGAAGATTGAATTCCCCTTTTGCTCCTATAGCTGCTCTCTCCAGGTCAGAGTTTGGGGTACGTTGACAGGGCAGTGTGGGCAGGCAAGCACTACATTCATTCATGCAATTACTATAAGGCTGGCACCGTTTGCAATACTAATACTCAAACCTTCCATCTGATGCCCACTACTAAATCTCCAGGGGTTGACAAGGATTTTGAAGTGTGTTATGGGATTACATTGGTCTGGACCTGATTCATGTCTGGACTGAGTCTGTGGGGAGCAGAGTGCTCTGTCTTGCAGGCAGGCAGCCAGGCTGTGCTCATTCTGCTGCCTGAGAAGGGGACCTCTCTGCCTTGAGGGACTGGTCTCTGCATCACTTCTCTTCTCAGACTTAACAGGCCTGAGGAAATGCCATCTTGCTGAGGCCGAAGCCCATGCTGGTAATGCTAATCCATCCCCGGCTGCACTACATTTGAGAATCTCTTCCTGGCATGTTAGGGATGGTTTCTAACTTGCTTTCCTATCTCCTGACCAGGAGAAGATATTTTGCAAGTTGGGTCATGGGCATTTCATGGAAACTCAGCTGGCATATGGCTTCAGGGCCCACTTTGTATGATTTGGCTGAATGCTGTGGGTCAACTGGGTCCTGACCAAACAAATCTCTTGAGGGGTGCATGTCTGATCACCTCTATGGCATTACTATAGAGACCTTTCTGTGTCTCCTCTGCTGGAGGTTAAGGTTGGTGTTCAGTGAGCTGGACATGAGAGTGGTGCTGTCAGCATAAGCCTGCAACATGCTCCGTATGCCCAGGATCTGGGAGATCTGGGGTAAGTGCAAGCCTGCCAGTCTGTCTACCATATGGACTCCTCTGCTAGGCGCAAGTCTTTGGTCTGAGGGTGGGACTGGGTAGCAGGTGAGCACCCTACCCAGCCTGTGCTGTGTTCCATCCAGTGTGGCACAGGTCTTCTACTCTGCCTTGGCATTTATCTGTCAGCTACTGATCCTTCCCAACTTGTCAAATGGACTGAACTAGAGACCATAGTATTTGGTTGTGGGTATGGATGGGACTTGTCCAGTGTCTGTCCGTTCAAGGGAGGGCACAACCAATCAATCATCTGATTCTTTCCATGCTGTGGGAGTGGCTCAACATCCTGATCCTATCCCCAAGTACCCTGGCTATTATCCAGGGGAAGATCCTGGAGTTGGGTCTGCCCCTCCGTAGAGCATCTGCAGAGACAAGAACTACCGTGTGTATATAGCAAGGTCCACATTATTTGTCTCCAGATCCTGCAGAGTCCTGTTCACTTCTCATAGTCCAACATGGTGTGTAATGCATGCCTTCCCCCACAGCCTGTGAAGGCTGTGATATGACTGGCAGCTCTCTTACACTGACACAAGTAGTCTCCCTCAAGACTTCTCTAAGCTGCTGGTCTTCAATAAGGACCTCATCAGGACTAGAAGCTGGTCTCCATGATCAGGTCTCCTGTGACCACCTCCAGAGGGGACTTTCTCCTTGAGAACTTACTGCACAATTGCCATCTTTGTGTGGAGGAGGTAGAGTCCCTTGCAATGCTTCTGAGGTTGGGCTTGGCTGGATGATTCAGCAGTTCAGAGACCTCCTGGACTCCAGTGAGACTGGGTGGATGACATTGTGTGTACACAACACACGGGGCATCCTACTCTTGTGTCCCCTGTGCTCCAGAAGATGAATGTCATATCTCCACCCACATCTCTCATTTTTCTTGAGTGGGTTTCCAAAAGGGTGCTCTTTATGAACACTATTCCTCAGGCTCTGGAGTATCCTGCCTCAAGAGTCTTCCCTTCTGCACTACCCATATCTGCTGAATGACATTCAGCCAGTCTGCTTGTGAACCGTGCCTGAGGGAACACCTTTATGTGCCATACTGAAAACTTCCTTACCTTTGCATCACACCCTGATACCAAGTAGTAGAACCTGCTGCCACCCTCTGAGGGCAAGAGTCCCTGGTGGATGAGCCTGTACTGCAGCTTGGTCCTACAACCCAACAGGGACATTATTTGCATACTCCTTTATGTGGCCATGAGCATGGGCATATTTGTGGCACAGTTCATGGAGCCCCTGATGCATGTCCCTTTTATGGACCTCCAGTGAACCTGTCTGCAGTCCCCTTCCACCAAAACCTGTTGGTGAGCACTTTCCCCCAGCACCTGTCTATTTTTGCCCACCTATCCATGGCCCCAAGAAATCTAGACCTTTCATGTCAACCTCCTCCTGGCATTGGTCAAAATAGCCATTCATCAGTTTGGGGCAGGAAGCTCGACGAGGAGATTCTCTGACTCAGACATGCATGTACCCAGAAAATGTCCCTCAGTGCAGCATCTGTTGTGTTTTGTGGACATAGCACAAATCATTGACTATGAACAGATACATGCATATAGTTGGAGCCATGATGATTAACTCTGTATTGCACAGAGCAAGGATTGGCAACCTTTGGCACGCAGCTCGCCAGGGTAAGCCCCCTAGCGGGCTGGGCTGGTTCGTTTACCTGCCACTTCCTGCAGCCCCCATTGGCCTGGAGCGGCAAACCGCAGCCAGTGGGAGCCACAATCGGCTGAACCTGCGGACGCGGCAGGTAAACAAACCGGCCCGGCTCTCCAGGGTGCTTACCCTGGCGAGCCGCGTGCCAAAGGTTGCCGATCCCTGACATAGAGAAAGAAAAACATAATAAACACCATATAACATCACAAACAACATAAGCAACTGCTTAAGACACTATAGCTGCCAAATCACATAAACAGATTCAACCCTCTGCTCAATATATTCAAATAAATCACAGCTATCCCCTCCCCAAAATGAAATGAGTACAGCATCTTCAGAAGTACTTGTGGGGGACCAACCTACAGTCCTGTTACAAGTCAGGTCTTTCTGGTGGCTTGCATTTTCTTCGTGGTTAGCTTCTGCCAACATTTTGAACACACCCCTAACAAAGCAGTGTACCTGCAGCAATGTCTGACTCAGACATTCCTTCCGATGATGCTGACTATTCAGCACAGCTGCTTTCTGATATAATGTTACTGGTGGTTGAATCAAATTGGGAGACCTATGCTGGAACAGCTGGCAGCTCCCCAAATTTTGCCTCTTCTGTCAGCCATGGAGCCAAATCACACAATTGGTCAATGTGGCAGTGCCAAAACATATTGGGTGCCACCTGTTCTGTATAGGACAAAGTTTGTGCTCTAAATTGTGGGAAGCCATGTACTGGGTCCACAATAATCACACACCAGCACTCTTTTACTTTTTGCTGATAAGGTGCACTGATTCCTCTCACCGTAGCTTGACATATTTGATGATTTCTGACTTGAAGATGTAGATCTGGCTTTAAGTCCATGCGTGACCTGAGATTTTGGCTCATAAACAGCATTGCTGTTGTTTGGTTTGTCATGGCATGTAACGCATTTCGATATGCTAGCAAGAAGCACAATAGCTTCTGCTAAAATGACCCCTTCTCATCTCTCCTGGATTGCAGAGCTTGCTTAAAAGTTTATACAAAGCTTTCTACCAAGCCATTTGTGGCTGGTGATATAGTGCCATGTCTAATACCATTTTTCTTCATGAACCGTTGACACTCTTTTGAACTAAACAGAGAACCATTATCACTTACAATTTGTTCTGGCAGTCCATTTCTAAACAAACTCCAAAGTTTTTTCTACTGTCTGTGCAGCCGTGGTGGTTTTCATACAAAAAACCTCTGGCCATTTGGAATGGGCATCTGCCATTACTAGATGGTCCTGCAAAATCAGAATGCAGACATTTCCAGGCAGTGGGGCACACTCAATCTTAAATAAGTTGACAAATATGATAGATTCTTGTATCAGAGGAGTAGCCGTGTTAGTCTGGATCTGTAAAAAGCAACAGAGAGTCCTGTGGCACCTTTAAGACTAACAGATGTATTGGAGCATAAGCTTTCGTGGGTGAATGCCCACTTCGTCGGATGCCTATAATTCTGTCTCTATTACATGTTGTCCTTTAACTAGCATGAGCAGGCAGGAGAGCCCTCTGCATTTGCTTTTGCTCTTTTGAATTCGATGTTGTAGACATAACCAGCTAAGACAGACCAGTGTTGCATATGTGCTGCCATTGTCACAGAAACTTCTTTCCTCATGTAACCGACACACCTCCTGGGTGTGGTGTTCTGTCCCATCTAGTGGCACTGAGACCACTTAGAGAGAGATTAATGAGTCTGCTCTACAGCCTTAGCTAAGGATCATGTGGCTTTTAGCTCATGCTGTAGTGGCTCATGCATTTAGCTCCAGAGGTCCCAGGTTTGATCCCACCCACTGGCAACCGGTGCCTGTCGGTGTTACACTCAGATGAAGGATCCCTACTAGGGGTTGGTGGTCTGACAAGTGTGGATTTTTCCCCATAGAGTTACTGGTTGAATTTCTTCACATCCCATACCAGACTTAAAGCCTCCTTGTCTGTTTGTGCATAGTTGCATTCTGCCACTGTGAAAGATCTGGAGGCAAATGCTATGAGTGTCTCTTTGCCATCTGGCAATGTGGACAGTATAACTGCCCCAATTTCATGTGAGGAAGCATAACATACTAACTTCATAGAGAAGGATGGGTTAAAGTGTGTAAATACGCTGTCTGATGTGACCAATTGTTTTGCTTTGAGGAAAGCTTTTTGACACTCATGTGACCAAACCCACTTTTGACCATTATGCAGTAAACAATTCAGTGGATGCAGCATTACAGTACAGTTGCTAGGTTTGGTACAAATCGGCTGTAGTAGTTGATAAATCCTAGAAATGGTCTAAGTTGTGACACATCCTTTGGTGGAGCTTCCAGGACTGTTTTTAACCTTTTCCTGAGGAGTACTTCGGCTTTGTGCATCAATAAAATGCCCACAATAAGCTAATGAGTCCTTGCAAAAATTCACATTTTATGTGATTAGCTTGTAATCCATATTGTTCTAGCTGTTTGAATACCCTTTTCAGGGTTTCCAGGTGTTCTTCATCACTTCCACCTGTCACAATGTCATCCAAATAACACTGTTCTCAGGATACCTTGCAAAACTTGATCCATCACCCGTTGCCATACAGCAGGAGCTGAAGCAATACCAAAAACTAGTATGTTGTACTGGGATGGACCCTTTTGTGAGCTATGCCTTAGACTCTCCCTCAACATCCATCTGTAGGTATACCAGTGACAAATCAATTTTGCAGAATCGTTCCCTTGCCAGTGTAGCAAAAAAAATCTTCAATTTGAGGCCATGGGTATTTTTCAACTTTCAATAAAGAGTGTATGGTGACTTTAAAATCTCCACACACACTTACTGCACCACTTTTTTTTTTTAAACAGTTGGAACTATAGGAGTTCCCCACTTGCTCCACGCCACTTTTGAAAGTACGCCCTCTCTTTCCAGATCTTCTGATTCAGCCTCTACCTTCAAACGGATACTGTAAGGAACAGGTCGAGCTTTGTGAAACTTGGGCTGTGCCTTCTAATCTAGGATTATTTTAGCTTTTGTATTTTAGAGTTTCTGTGTCCGCTTTGAATACTCCTGAGGCTTGTCTTAGTATCCTTTCCAACTGTTGTTTGTTTTAGTAGAATCTGCCAAAAGTGACTGCAGCATCTTTATAGATTTCCAATCCAGGGTTACATAACCATTCATGGCCCTTCAGGGCACCCCTCCTTTCTCAATGACATGTAAGTCTAAAAAAAACATTGCTTATTGTTATACTCCACATTCACTTGCATCACTCCAACTGGCGCTTTTTTTCTCCTGTATATTTTTTTATTAACATCAGTGTCTCCCTCGGTTTGGTGTTTTGTGTTTTTTCTCATATTCCAAATGTGAGATAAGACACCATGGAGCCTGTGTCCAATTCCATTTTGAGCATTTATCCCACCTCCTGAGGTGTCAACCAGATTGCTGACTTGTCATTTTTGCTAACACTACATATATCCAGGCTGCCTACTCCACTCTCACAGTCTGCGTCACTACTGCCTCTGTCTACAGAATGTACGTTGATATTCCTTTTTCTACACCCTGACTTGGTCTCTTCCTTAATTCTTTTATGGTCTCTGCAACAAACTGCTTGTCTATCACCTTTTTTATTACAGCTTCTGCAATATGCATCTTTCAATCGGCAATCAGAAGGAATGTGGAACCTTTTCCCCCACCAATAACATACATCTGTCTGTGGAGTGGACTGTCTCTTGCCTTAAGTTACAGATAGTTGGTGTTCCTACTTCTGTTTTTAGTACCAATATGAATTCTATTGGATCCCTTACTTCAGTTTCCACTGGTATGCCAATTCCTACTGTGTGTTTAAAGGCAAGATTTTCCTCAGTTAAGAGCCTCTTCTGTATGCTTTCATTAAGCAGTCCACACATCTATCTCTTAGGGCCTTGTTAAGCCCATCCTTAAAAGCACAGTGTTCTGATAAACTTTTTAACTCTGTTGCAAAGGAGGAAATAGATTCACCTTCAAGCTGATTCCACTTATGAAACCTGAACCTTTTTGCTATAATCAGGGGCTTGGGTGACAAGTGCTCTTGAACAATTTTGAACGACTTCTTTAAAGGTTTTGCTAGCTGGCTTCTTTGGGGTGATCAGACTGTGTACTGTTTCCTCCCATCACACTCAGTTATGCTGCTACATGTTTTTTCCAGGGGAAACTTGTTTACTTCCAAATACTGCTCCAGCCTCTCTGTACATTGGCCAGTCCTCCATGCCATTGTCAAAGGCCTCCATATTTCCAATATTGCCTGCCATTTCATCTTGCTGCTGTTAGTTTACTAGTTGAGAGTACTCCCAGTTGTAGCAGACTCCTCTTCCCTAGTGGGGCTAAAGTAACGTCACAGATTGTTTTGCTACTCTGAGACATAGAAGGTTCTTGAAATCCTCGTCATCCGTTGTTGTGTTTTGTGGACACAGCACAAGTCCCTGATTATAGACACAGACATGTGCACGCAGTTGGAGCCATGATAGCTCACTTTGTATTGCAGAGAGAGAGAAGAAAAACATAGTAGCCACTATATACTAGCAGATTTAACATAAGCAACTGCTTAAGAAACTATAACTGCAAGTTCACATAAATAGATTCAACACTGTGCTCAATGCATCTATAGCATCCACTGGCTCCCTTGACAACTTCTTGGAGCAGTGGGCACTTCCCAGAGACCTCTGCTGATTGTCCCCCTCTAGCATCCTTTGGCTGAACCCTAGACCTCACTTCCCCCTTTCTTCCCCCTGCAAAACACCCATTTTGGTTGGCCCCTGTAGTTTGTTGGATTGTCTTTTTGCCCCTCCTCTCTCTTGTCAGGAGCAGCTATTGATGTTCCTGGCTGGAGTCCCCTTAAGTCTCCATCCACATCACAGAGGTCAGATAGAATGGCTCTTTTTGCAGTACTAAATAAACACACGTGCACCCTATCAATAAAATTTCAAATTTACACATTTCATTGCACTGAATCAATTTGGTTGTTTTCACTTTAGTTCACTGGAGTTTCAGTAAAGTGCATTCTGTTGTAAATAATGCAACCTGGCTTGCAAACCCCTTCTTAAATGAAATCATCAGGGAAAGTTGAAGAAATTGGTACTATTTTCATTTGAAAGCTGTATTGGTGCTCATATGTTCAGTGTGTGTGTGTGTGTGTGTGTGTGTGTGTGTGTGTGTGTGTGTGTGTGTGTGTGTGTGTGTGTGTGTGTGTGTAAAATCCACTTTTTTCAAGAAGAACATCAGAACATTTTTAAAGTTTTCACACACTTTTATGCATGTCCAGATTACACAGGTGCAAATTGAATGAAATGCATGCAAAGCTGTATGCATGTGCAAATCCCTAAGCAGTTTATGCATCAGGCATTACGCATCTATATCTCGGGCATGCAAACTTTTATAAACTTTTTGGCTACTTTGTTTATGTGCTGAAATCACTGAATTTGTTAAAGATACTCTTGCCATTCAAAATGTATGAAAAGATGCCATGTAAACTGTATATTAGCATAGTGATTATACATATTTTAGAATGAAATTTTCCTGCTAAAGCCCTAAAAATTGTGTCTTCTGTATTGCTTTCTTTCAATTTGAATGACCTTGATATCAACACCTTTACTTGCAGGGAGCACTTCTTGTAGGTCAGATACTTGCAGAATAATATTCTAGAGGCATCCAGTCAGTTGTTCCTATCATTTTCAGCAGATAGGACTGTGTCAGCTATGGCAAAGGAATATCCTGATTTGAATTCTTAATGTTGATGAACCTAGTAATACTAGCCACGTGCTTCAGTGTCAGTCCTTTTCTCTATCTACTGAGACTTCCTGAAAATCTGTAGCATTTGCAATTGTTCATAATTTTACTTGCTATTTTCATTGCCAACTCAAAGTGGTTGCTTTTGATACATCTTCAGGCAGGCAGGCAGTACACTGTTCCAAAGTCACCTTTCACTGCATGTCTGCTCTTGCTGATCTTATTTACATTGATTAATGTCATGCCAAATAATGAGTGACCAAAACAACCTAGATTGTCCTCCGCAAATGTCAGTGCCTCACTTTGGACTTTTGTAGGGTGCCCAGATGTCCCGGTTTTAAAGGGACAGTCCCGTTTTTTGGGGACTTTTTCTTATATAGGTGCCTATTACCCCCCACCCCCTGTCCCGTTTTTTCACAGTTGCTATCTGGTCACCCTAGACTTTTGGATCTACTGTCATCAACTCATTGAACAGTTCCTCACAATACACATGCTCTACACAACAATGGGCTTATGCAAAATCTGTTCACATGAATGCAATACCTAAAGCACACAGGTCATATTTAGCCTTTAAGTACATGCTGGAGCAGCCACAGTGTCACCCAGTGAAAGTGCAACTGGCATTGTCCTCTGTGCTAGAGCAGCTCTGCTGGCTGGTTCAGGAGGGTGGGACAATGCCCTTCCCACCCATGTTACCCACGATGCTAGCTGGGAGCAGTGCTTCTGTTCCTGATAGGGATTGTGGATGTTCCCTGTACCAGGTGCAATGGCAGTGAGGCAGATCTCCTCATTTCTTGCACCCTTTATGCACCTGAACCTAGCCAGCCATGATCTGGCCCTGAAACTATGGGGTTAGCCAGAAAGTGCCTATAGAAAACCATGACGTCTTCTTACTCAAACTGTCTGCTTTACATATAGTGAGTTAAATGCATCCAATTTACACCTATGCTACCCTGTATTCCTAGATGTGTATATCCCGATTGTTAATGCTGTCAAAGAAACTGCATGTAAATTGTAGTGAGCTGTTTTGCAAGTAAATGATGTCAGATTTTTGGCTAAAGCAAAACCTATGAACAGAATTTTGTTCTAGGGATAGTAAGTGGGATAATAGTCCTGTTCAGATGCTATTTGTTTCCAAGGGTTCCTTTCGTTCAGATGATACTTGGACCATCAAATGTGAACTTTTGTCTGAGTCTCCTCATGCATCTACCAAAAGATCCTCCTGTGACCCAAGACCCTCCTCTCTGCAAAATTTCTCTTTGGCAGCAAGCCTGGGCTGCAGTTTTCCCGCTCATTTGCCTCTATGGGGAAAGAAGGAACTAGGGGGCATTCACTCCCTTCTTTCCTCTTCCCCCAGTGTTTGAGGGCAGCCAGCTGTCTTGCTCTTTCTTCTCTCTCTGGAAAGCTAGCTAGTAGACTGGCTGTACTCAAAACAATTGTCTCATTATGGGGGCAGGGAAGGTGCTTCCAGTCTTCCTAGTCCTGCTATATCTGGAATAGTCCTTGAGCAAATGGGCAGGATTTCTGGTCTGTGGGAGGGAGACACTGCTAAAATTGTCACTCTCTTTTAAGTGTCTTGCTTTCCAATAAAATAAATTGCTTGCAGAGAGGTATGTGTTCTGAGGTTTTTACCTGTTCTTTAAAGGTTCTTTAAACTGGTTTCAGTATGTGGTCAACATATTTATTAGTCATACACATTTGAAAGAACAGTATGTTTTCTTGCTCAACAAAACTAAGCCCAACACCAGTACAATGGTTACATGATTAAATTGTGATCCTCCTCCAAATGGGGTTGCACTAATGCAAGCCATTGGTTCTACAGCAAACAATGCCATGGGACCACATACTGTTGGTTCTGTTGCGAACAGTGCCCAGGCTCATGATAAATTAAATCTTCACCAGCCAATAATGGTGCCATAAATGTGTCACTGCAGCATCAACTATTTTAAAACTTTGCAATCTTTCCACATAATCATGGCTACCAATCCCCATTTTGTCTATGTGTTGTGTGAGAGACAATTTGGACGGAATAAGCCTGAACCCTGTTTAAAATACATAAATATATAAAACTCAACAAAACACCAGTCCTGATAGGTTATTATACTGTTCAATGGTAAAAACCAACCCTATTTCATCACATAGATGAAATCTGGACCAATTATCATTTTCTCATAAATAGATTTTAAAGTATTTTTGTTTTCTTTGTTACCATCTAGTTCGGGGCGGGCAAACTTTTTGGCCTGAGGGCTGCATCGGGTTTTGGAAATTGTATGGAGGGCCGGATAGGGGAGGGGGTCGTGGCCCGGCCCCCACCTCATATCTGCCCCCCCCCAGGACTCCTGCCCCATCCAACCCCCCTGTTCCCTGACGGCCTCCCCCGCAACCCCTACCCCATCCAACCACCCCTTCTCCCTTTCCCCTGACTGCCCCCAGAACCCCTGCCCCTGACTGCCCCCTGCCACCCCATCCAACCCCCCCCTCCTTCCTGACTGCCCACTTGGGACCCCATCCAATCCCTACCCCCATTCAACCCCCTATTCCCCCCCCCGATCCCTATCCACACCCCCGCCCCCTGACCACCACCCTGAACTCCCCTGCCCTCTATCCAACCCCCCCTGCTCCTGCCCCCTTACCGCGCTGCCTGGAGCACCGGTGGCTGGTGGCACTACAGCCGCTGCCGCCCAGCTGGAGCCGGGCCATGCCGCTGCCACCACCACACAGCACAGAGCACCGGGTCAGGCCGGGCTCTGCAGCTGTGCTGCCCCAGGAGCTCACAGCCCCGCCACCCAGAGCATTGCGCCGGCAGCAGAGAGAGCGAGCTGAGGCTGCAGAGGAGGGGGAACAGCAAGGGAGGGGCCAGGGGCAAACTTCCTGGGCCAGGAGCTCAGGGGCCGGGCAGGACGGGTCTAGTTCATAAAGCAGAGTTTTCAAGCTTCTAATAACAGGATAACTATTGACAATTTCATTAGAACCATAATTCAACTGCTTGTATGTCTTCCAAAGAGAATAATCATTGTCCATAACCACCATCAGTCCACTTACTGTATAATTGTGTTTACAGCTTCCAGACTCGTCCCTTTTGAATTCTGAAGCACCAAACCTGCTTGTTTTAGTGAATTGGAAAAATATTTATCCTGGACTTGAACCAGCCCAGTGAGTTAAAATATACTGAAAGAATTTTGAAAAAGCAGTCAGCCAGTCTAATGACTACCTGGCAAAACACTTATGTACAAGTGTAATTAATCATTACTACAGTTTGTATCTAGTGGTGGGCTAGGACCACAATGTTCAGCATAGAAGGTGAATACCAGCAGGTAATGCAACTTGAATAGGAGTCATAAATGTGTAGGTCACACCTTTGTTAGATATCGGCATCTATTTAGATTGTAAGCTGTTTGGGGCAGGGAATATCTCATAATATATATATGTACAGCATCTACTACAATGGGGCCTTGATCTCAGTTGCAGCCTCTAGGCTCTGCAGTAATAGAAATAATAAAAATCAAAATAACTTACCTTAACTATGACCACTTATCACAGCATTCTTTGATGTAGGATAAGGAGAAACAAACCACAGAAACACAAGTATTAGAGATAAAAGGCAAGTAGGGGGAAGAAAAATAAGGTAATTATTTACTGTGCTGTCAACTTTTTTACATTCTCCATATGTATGATTCTCCCAACCCAATTTCTTTCATAGATACTGTAGTGTCTTCTGCAGAGGATTCCTGGGAAAATCATAGTAATATAATCCATTAAAAGGTCTTCTATATTTTTTTTTAAAAGTGTTTCTACTAATGCTTGGACATGTAACCCAGTTGACACCATGGCTTTTGCAAGGTTATTAATCTTTTGAAAAGAGCTACTTAGATATAGGAAGAAGTTAGAGAACAATAAATAAAGCGAGCAGAGAAGAAGAGAAACCCAAGTGTGAAATCCTGGCCCCACTGAAGGGAATAATAGTACTTTGAAGTGAGACTAGATGATCATAATGGCCCCTTCTGGCCTCAAAATCTATGAATTTGATGTTCTGAGACAACATCTCTGAAAGTCTGAATGTGCTGTTTCTGTTTGTTGGCAGGAAGATACTATACTCAAGCATTTGGAATAGAATAGAAGAAAATTGACAGGTAAGGAATATTTCTATTTACCACTGGTGTAAGTGATATCAGAAACACATCCAGTGCTGTATCAACTGTCTTAGATGTTCACTACTGAAATCAACTTGCTGTTTAGTTGGTGGGCTTGCAAAGGTATAAAATGGGGGGTTTGGAGTGAGGCTGGGAGAAGAGGAAGATTCCTTTCTAATCATGTGAAATTAATGAAACATACGTTGCATACCTCCACCATGTCTCCAGTTGCTGATCCTCAAGGAAGACTTTCTGGGTTACCCTTTTTAAAAAAGTGCTTGTATTCCATCAGTAAAAACAGCAATTAAGCATTTAATTTTGAATGAAAGGTGTACTAGTATGTTTTCAACAGGTGGTGCTTCGTTCTAAAAGAAACCATTGCTTGCCTCAGTGAGCAAACAGAAACACCTGGATAGGCCTGAGGGCATGGTTGTCTATTTCAGCATGCAATGGCAATTTTCAGCCTTTCCAAACTGTGATTAGTTATTTAATTGCACATCCAAACTTAGCTGATGCATTTGCACATGTAATTAATTATGATTTATTTAAAAATCACTCTAAAGCTTTGTTTGTCAATTTCCAACAAATCAAATTATGAAGTGCTAAATTTGATTTTAAAATTTTCTTGAATTGTTTTGAACTAATCTTAAGTGACTACCCAAGAGTAAACCAAATTATTTGACTCGTAATGGTAGGTTCTTAATTGAAAACTGAACAAAATCATACTGAAAACTTCAGGGCTGTTTTATAGTGATCAAGTTATATAAGACATAGCTTTTACAGTTTATATATGTAATCTAAAAATTGGATATTTACTTTACCATACTGTCCATATAAACTATAAGTACATAGTGTGCATATATACAGGACAGCTGAATATTCTAAGCCATAGCTCATTAAAAGAATGAAAATATTGGTAAAGGGATATATAGAGGGTTTTTTAACTTTTTAGAGGAAGAAGAATATCCAAGATGCAGAATACTTTGGTTAAGATATTGTATTTAGTATTGATGAAGCATTAAAAGGTAATTTAAAGTTAAAGGATGCGCATGTGCACCGAGTACTCTGATGTGAAAGCCTCAAAATGCCCATGACTTTAATTCTGAGGTTATTTAAAGGCCTATCTGACTGACTGTAGGCATGTTGAATGATTTCAGGCTACATATTTGCACAGACCTCTTAAGTAGCAAAGCTGTGCTACAAATAGCAGAAAAACTCCTTGAGGAACTGAAATAAATGTGGATAGTTCTTTCAGCTGTTAATCCCGTGTAACAAGTATTACTGCATTCTACTATGATTAACTCTCATACAGGTAGCCTTCATCTTTGGTAGGTGTTGGGTAAGTCACTCAATTGAGCTATTCAGATGAGATCATGTAATGGGATATAATGGTCCTTTAAGACTGAGGAGGGAAGGCTCCGGGACTCCCATTCTAAGAGTGATATCTGAAAATTACCATAGAGAGAGGTCTGAGCATGTAGTTGGTGGTTGCAGGCTGCTAATTCTGTGTTGGGCTCAGGCCCAGAGCCTTGAAATCTAGGTGAATCAATGCTCCCCACGCTTTCATGCACAAAGAATCCTGGGACATGTAGTCCCAGGGAAAATGGGATTTCTCAACCTCTACAAAAAGGCATCTTGGGAAGAGTGATGAGGAAACTAGAAAAAGCTAGTTAGTCTCTCCCAGAATCAGGGAAAACTCTATCTGCTCACGTAGTCTTTAACCACCAGATCTGTTGAGAGGGTATGGCAACCTAGCAGGAACCTCTGAGTGGAGGAAACTATAGCAAGAGCTGTTTGTTTAGTTTTGAACAGAATTACCATACATCACAATATGTTTGAATTTTGCCATCAGAACTTTGAGGAGAACCTGGGTTGTTGTGAGAAAGAAACTCTGATGGGGAGAACTCAATTGCTGTGGCCTTCAGCCAAATTCAGCTTGCTACAGATGGGAATGTAGAACCGGTACAAAGGGAAGTGCTTATGCAATGTAATTCTTGAAAATACTCAGTGAAAGGCTGAGAAGTATGAAGCATTTACTCTTATAAAACTCATTATCCCATCCCTACTTTTGAGTCTTCTGTTTGAGTTGAGGTTTTAGCAAGCTATTTTTCTCCATGGGTTGAATCTGGATTTTTCTGTTAACTTAATGGGTGCCCCATTCAGATATGATTAGCTTAGGGTAAGGTGAACATTTAACTTGCTTCATATCACTTTTTGTATATAGCTTCACAGAATTCTGAAATGCCCCTGTGACATTACGCCCCATATTCTTCATAGAAATATTGTTATGACAGGTATATGGCATAACTAAGATACGTTTTATGCAAGATAGGTTATGTGAAATATTATTGGAAAGGTTACAGTTTATTGAGTGTGATTATCCTATGTGTATGCATGTATCTTTTCTGTATCTGAAGTTAGGAATATGGACTATGTATCAATTACAAAGGTGCTTGCACCTGGGGAACGCCCACCAGTCAGTAGGCGATCAGCTTAGATGGGCCATTAGAAAGGACAATAGGACTTTGAAGATACTAATCTCCCTCCTTCCTGAGAAGTTTCCTGGGATGCTGCTTTGACACTGCAGGTCATGTGATCATGTCAACTGGTACAGGATACCATCCTGAAATGCTGGTATTTTTCCACAGGAAGGGGTGGGGTCAAGCTAGGAAACAAAGGATTCCCACCATATGTAAATCCTATTTAAGGCTGGGGAGTGAGTTAATCTTGGTTCTTCTCCACTGCCTCCCTGCCCAAGAAGGAAGACTGCTGAAAACACCTGAAGAAACAAAGGAACTAAGGGGGTGGGGGCAGGGGCTGAGCCCGGGCTGGGAATGGTGTCTGGCCTGTGAAGGGTATACCTGGAGGTTTAAGCTGCAAGCAAGAGTTGTCTGTCCACAAAAATTCTGCAACAGGCTTAAAATAACATTTAGGGTGAGAAATTATTATTTGTAGTCAGTAATCTTTAGTATATTAAGCTTAGTTTGTGTGTGTTATTTCATTTGCTCAGTACTCTTCTGTTTGCTATCCCTTATAAATCATGTAAAATTTACCTTTTGTAGTCAATATGCTTGTTTTTTGTTTATTCTAAAACCCAGTTTGTGCAATTCATAACTGGGGGGGGGGGGGGGGCAAAAAGCTGTGCATATTTTCCTCCATATGGAGGGAGGGAGTGAATTTCATGAGCTTATGGTGTATAGATCTCTATACAGTGCAAGACAATATAATTACACTCCAGAGGGTGTGTGCACCTGAGTGCCGGGCAGGGCCGGCTCTGGCTTTTTGGCCGCCCCAAAATGGGGCGGCCAGAATGGCAAAGCAAAGAAAAAAAAAAACCTGTGGCGCGGCCGGAGCCAGGGTGCAGGGGGACTCCCTGCACTGCAGATGTGCCCCGGATAGCGGGGGGAAGGGGAGGGAGTGGAGGGGAGAGAGAGAGAAGGGGGGCGGCCAGGGCTTCAGCGGGGCGCTGCCACGTGGCCCTGCCACCTGCCGGGAGGGCTCTGCGCTGCTCCAGTCGGCTGGGAAGGAAGGAAGCGGGCTGCCCTGCCAGGCTTGCTGCTGGGTGCTCCCGTCCTCTGTGCCGCCACCCCCTACAGGGCGGCTGGAGCGGAACAGCGCCAAAAAAAAAAAAAAAAAAAAAAAGCGGCCGTGCCACCCTAGGATTGGGCGGAATGCCGCCTCCTACAAGCTGCCGCCCCAAGCACCAGCTTGCTCGGCTGGTGCCTGGAGCCGGCCCTGGTGCCGGGCAATCCCCAAGCTGAGTCTTCCCCCCGCAGAGCTGATTGCAGACTCTGTGTGAGTCTACAGCTGGATGTGTCCCTACCTGTGTGTTCTGTGAGAGACAATGTGTGCAGCAGGACAGGGTGAGGGAGCCCAGGCTGGTGGAACAGGCGGGCTCAGTGGGACCCCAATACATCAGGTGGCATCCTGGAATGGGGGTGCAACCCATTACAGTCCCCTTCACAGAAGAACATGAAGTAAAGAACATAGTAACAGGAATCCGTTACCCCAATGAATTTTTGTAAGTTTCTTGGAAACCACGTTAACTGGGAACATAAATAATCTCTGCAATATTCTGATCCCAATCCTGTGCAGATGAGTGATCAGCAGTATTCTTGTTTTCATGTTAAGCAGGGACTTTTGTCTCAGACTAGATGCTCCTCTTACTTTAGAATATACTACAGAGCAAGGGACAACTAGGGAGGAAATCAGACAATACTCCAAAGACTTAAAATGGACATGGCTTTAACTGCTCCTCCTTCTCACAATTAGCTGTAGCCCTTATTTGAAGGTTGATTTAAAGTTTCATGTTCCTCCACATCCACTCACTAAGATTTGTCACTTAAGTTCACAACCTGTACAGCCTCCTTTGTGCCTGTGAATCTTTTGTTTAACACTGCAAGACTTTAAAGCCAATCCTTGTTTCCTGGCATGCAGGAAAAAAACACCATAAATTCATTCTTACAATTGAATCTCCTCCCAATTAAATGCTCCAATCTCCAACAAACTCAAGCTGCATAACCCTATTGCTTTTTAAAAAAAACCTTACCATTTCTGTTTCCCTCGAGAGAAAATGTCATCTTAAATTTAATTATAAATGTGAAACAAACTATATCGTTGAAGGGGAGCCATACATTGAAAACAAATGATGCTGTTAAAATATGAAAGACATGGCTTGTATTGTAGCTGAGAATGCCTCAATTATATCTATGCTTTTCATGTTAAGAGTAAAGTAAACCAGTGACTATTTTAGTAATAAAAACAATAGAAATCTAATTACCAAATAGAAACAATATATAGTACCAATAATTGCATCAACTGGTATAAATTTACTATGTTTCTGAACTAAAAAACATGCCCCCCTTTTTTAATGGCAAACATTGATCTCTATAGTAGTCACAATAAATACAGAAGAATAAAACACAATTTCTTAACAAGCAATAGACCTTTTAAAAAAATTGTCACTTAAAAAAAGTATGTTTCTGAGATGAACTACCATAGAATCACCAATCCTCATTATAATTAAAAATGTGAGAAAGCAATTTAAAATCTTTCTCCAGGCTGCCTTTACTAAACAAGAGCCTCCCAATATTTATTCTGATCCAAGAATACATCAAACAAAAAAAATCATCTACAGTCAGGAAAATCAGGTCTGTACATGTTCTAGAGTGACTTGAATAGCGTTAATATTGGTCCTATTCTGATGCAGCTGTGGTATGCAAGGGCATCACTAGATAGACTCATAAGGCAAAGGAATAGAAGGCTTGATACAGCCAACCCATTTTAAGTGCATGGAGTAGTTCCCCAATATAAGACATACTGAAACTGTTACCATGGGACAAATTTTAAAGTATTTTTACCTTTATATAGAGAAAAATTGGACCTATAACATTTGTTCTTGTTTAAATTGCTGGAACAAAGCTGAATGAATCTGTCCACATCTGGTTGCTGTCAAAAACCAAGAAATTGAGATACACATGAAAACTAAAGCAATATTAATAAAGCATAGGACTTCCCATGAACCGGCAAAATAGGTTTGAGTTTGATTCAACTTTTGGATGAAGGGTTTGGGCTAGTTCTTATTTTATTAAGACTGATTTATACATCTCTAGTGTTAACTTTTTGGAAGCTATGGCTTGCAGCTCTTCATTTTATTCACAGGGCTAGCGAACAATTGTACTAGGAGGTGGGTGGCTGGTTTTGCTTTTTATTTATGTTTTTAAAGGCAGAGGAATTTCAGCTAAAATGAGAAATAACCACCTGTTCCTTAATGACTTTCCCCGCTACTTAAGTTAGGATTCTTATATCCACAAGAATGTTTGTAGATAGTTATTTGGCTCAAAAGCCATTGTGGTTACTAAATATATGGAATTTAAAAAAAATCAAGGTTGTGCTGAAATGAAGGTAGTTAAAATTCAAAAAGAGAGATTCCTTAATTAACTTAATAAAATTACTAATGGAAGCATTTTAACTACTAAATTAAATTTACTTGTCAAGATATCAGGCTACAAAGAGGAGGGAAGAGAGGGAATTCTGCTTTCCATTATGATGTGCTCCATTATAGAATAAATTTGCTTAAAATGAAATATATCTCAAAAAGCCATCAATGACATCTTAATTTGTAACAGCCAGTTGAAAAGTAATTAGACTGTGAAGCAATCAGTTCTAGTAAATCAGTGTTTCCCTTTACATAAACATACATTTTTACTATTTATATACAGGATAGGCTTCCAGGTACTCAAGTAGCGAAGAGTTTGATTGTCTTTCTGCTGTTCATGTTTTGTGCTTTATATTACAAAATTGTCAAAACAAAACATATTGCAACAGGCTTAAGGATCTGGGGCTTGATTCTGCAAGGTGCTGAGCACTCTGTCCCCAATCCAGCAAAGTATTTAGTATGGGTTTAACTTTAAGCACACCAGTAATCCCATTGACGTGCATGCCTCTGCAGTGCTTGCTATTTCCACAGGCAAAATATGAAACCCTACTTGTAAAATAAATAAATAGAGAATAAATAAATAAAAAAAGGGGATGGGAATCCAATCTGGTTGGGATGTGTGTGGTACATTGTGCACACTGTTGTACTGCATGTGGAAACTGCCCTACAGGGCAGTTCATAGAAATTCTTGATAATGTGATGGTCATTTAGGGTTGGATTCTCGGAAGTCCTCAGCATTGGCCTAACTCTGCTTCCATTTGAAGTCAATAGTAAAATGCCTATTGACTGCAAATGGAAGCAGAGTTAGGCCTATGCTGAATCCTGTTCAATCCTTTCCATAATTACTCCAGTCAGGACACTTTGATGTGAGATATTTGCTCCTTTAATTTATACCTCTTTCATTCTCCCACTTTTTTTTTTCTTGACCCTTTACTTCATGTCCATGGTAATGCTTTGACTCTAACAAGCCTAAGCTTTCCAGAGAGACACCCAAATCCCAGTGAATTTCAGTGTGAGCTGGGAACCAAACTCCCTTAGACTCTCTTGAAATCCCAGCCTTAGAGTACAGTACCAACAACAAGCCAATAACCATGACAGGCATGTTGCAATGATATCATTTATAAGGAATACAGTGCTATACGGCTGTTAATCTTTCTCTATGGACGCCTTTTTCATGCTACCATCCCAAGCAGTTATTTTCATGTCTTCAGGCATGTCAGTTCCTCGCCCACTGTAATTCTGCAATTTCCTTCTAATGAGTCTAATTGTTTAGAATCCTTAAAGAATTCTTTAAAGCAGTTTAAATGTTTTGTACTAACTTGAATAATTTGTAGTAATCAGCTTGAGAGAGAGGATTTAACTCACTTTCAAGTTGGATTATAAATGTGCAATGATATTCTTATCGAAAGCAATCAATTTTAGTCTATAAAATATATATACTCTTTTGTTTCCACGGTAAAACTTGGACTCCTTCTTCTAAGACAAACCTTACAGCTGTTTTTGACTGGAAAAGCAGTTGAGAATACTGCTCTATCTCCACAGTTAAAATAAGCTAAATATGAGTTAACAGTGTAACAAGCAAAACAAACAAAAAAGTAAACCCCATTCTGGAATGTATTAGCAGGAGTGTTGTAAGCAAGATACAAGAAGTAATTCTTCTACTCTACTCTGTGCTGATTGGGCCTCAGCTGGACTATTGTGTCCAGTTCTGGGCACCACATTTCAGGAAAGATGTGGAGAAATTGGAGAAAGCCCAGAGAAGAGCAACAGAAATGATTAAAGGGTGGACATAATAGCTTTCATGTACATAAAAGGTTGTTGCAAGGAGGAGGGAGGAAAATTGTTCTCCTTAATCTCTGAGGACAGGACAAGAAGCAATGGGCTTAAATTGCAGCAAGAGTGGTTTAGATTGGACATTAGGAAAAACTTCCTAACTGTCAGGGTGGTTAAGCACTGGAATAAATTGCCTAGGGAGGCTGTGAAATCTCCATCATTGGAGATTTTTAAGAGCAGGTTAGGCAAACACCTGTCAGGGATGGTCTAGATACTACTTAGTCCTGCCACGAGTGCAGGAGACTGGACTAGATGTCCTCTCGAGTTCCCTTCCAGTCCTATGATTTCAAGCAAAGATGTACATAATATTCTGCCAAGCAAGCTAGTGGATACTGCTAGTATAAAATAGCACCGATGAATATATTAAGAGAGATCTATCTAGGAGAGTAAATGGATGCAGATGGCTTGCTGAAAGGCAGGAATATTAACTTGATTGAACTAAAATTCCTTCCGACCATTAATTTTTCTGTTTCTATCAGACAGGTCATGGAGGCTGGGAATTTATACTCCTATTTCCTCACATGCTGGGGCATAATTTACCTGAACAGTTGTACCAACAGACTTTTGTATGGAAGAACCCTGGATTTTCCCACATGGGCAAGTCTGAACCTCGGCAATATCCTTCAGGTGGATCAGAATTATTCCATGTCACATAAAGGACTTTCTATCCTGCAAGGTAAATTTCATTGTGTGCCTGGGAAGAGAAAAGACACCACACCCATCTCTCTGTTACCCCAATCATGCCATTAGCATAATGTCTCTGAGGAAGTTGTGCCAGAGGTGTAAGGTAAAGCTATGCTGGGTCATATAGCCCAGGATCAGAAAAGCACTCAGCTCCCTGCAGCCTCCCCCAACCATTCCCTCCGAGTCTGAATGGAGCTTGGGTGCAGTAGAGAATTTAGCAGCCTGTTTAAGTTTAGCATTATTATTCAGAATATAAAAATTATAGGGAAGAGTTACAATTAGAACAGTAAGCCCTTGAGGAAGTGTGCTCCCGTTAGGAATACTTTTTATAAAGCAACAAATTTTGCCAGCATTAAGTCCATTGTACGCGTTTAAATGACTTTCTCTACTAGTGCAAATTTCAAGAGTTTAAGATGACTTAACTGAAGTAGCTGAAAAATCAAAATATGAAATATTTTACTGCTTGTAGTTTCTGTGGAGATTTTGGGGAGGAACATTTTGCCATTTAATCCACTTTACTTTCCTACCCCAAGATATATAAAGACTAATGTATTGACTTGAGTCCTCTGATGTGCATCACCGTGTACTTGGCGAACTCCAGTACTGCCAATCCTGTGATGACTTTATAATATACATGATGATATTGCATGACCATGTACATATATAAATTCCATATTTGGCTCCAGAATCACAGGCCGATAAAGTGGAGGGAATCATAGGCCTGTAAAAGGGAAGATGCTTGTGTTTTTTTGGATTATCAGAATCAGAAGTTAGAGAAGAAAGAGACCTATTAGATCACCTGGTACATCTCTCTGCCAGTGCAGGGTTGTTCCCTGTAGATCAATTAACACTTTTTTTTATCAATTATAAACTCACCAGTCTAAGTAAGAGACATGAAAGGCAACAGGCCGAGTTCTCCTGTGTAGAGAGAGGCAGGGTGCAGAAAAGCTGCGTGGAAGACTTCTGCAGTTCCTTTGTAGCTAGCTTTGCATATTTTGTTGGTGGGGTCTGTGTGGATCTGGCGAGTTAGTCTGCACTACCTGGGTCTACCTACTGACTTGGTCTTTCTTTTGGATCTCTTCTCTCTTATGTTTCCTAATATACCTATATTTCTTTCTGATGCTGTTAGGGTGACAAAAGACATTTTAAAGCTTTGTTCTTGCCATTACTGTCTGTCTTTTCTCTTCTCTTCCTCTCTTTGTTGCTTTCCTTGTCACATAAAAGTGATAAGCAGGGGGGGGGGGGAAGAAAACAAAGAATAAATTACACTATGAATGAGAACATTAATTTTGGTATTTCCTAATTGTCAAGTGCTTGACTTTGCAACTTGAACATTCTTTCCCATAGACCCAACTTACCCCTTCCCTGCAGTTCAAGGAATAATCTTTTTTCCATCCTATTCAGCAACCACCCTTCTCACCCAAGAGGCCCATGACACTCCTTCCTCCTAGCAACCTTCCCTTTCATTCCTTTCCACAGTATATGACTACACCCAACATCTTTCCATGTCGGTATCTCGTGACTATCTCTCTGTTCAATATGTTCTCCTTCCCCTCTAGGCCCATATAACCTAGCCTCTTTCCTTTTAGTTCAGTGTGGTCCTTTTCTCTGATGGGTCTGTGCAGTTTAGAACCATATATCTGTCCTTCCTCCCAACCACCCCTACTGTCTCCTTTTAAGAGACTCAAGTGATGTGAACAATTTACCTTGGAAGAGTATCCCCCTGTCTAATGAAACTCATGTACATCCTCCTCCTCTGTGTAATAGTCAACGTTTCTCCCTTCTTTTAATGAAAATATGGCCTGGCCCAGCAGAGATCTCTGTTGTTCCTTCTCAATACTTATGCTCTGTAGTGTTTTGTACAACTCTGGGGGTATGTCTACACTACACACTAAGCCCAGGTCTGTGGGTCCCGGGCTTAAAGACTCAGTGTTTCCAAGCCCATGCTTGAGCATCCATACCGCATTGTAAGCCTGGGTTTGCAATTGCTGGACCCAGGTTCCACAGTCATGCTAATGCATCCATATTGGTCTATGCAGTCCTTGTAACTTGACCTGCATCACCACTGCAGAATGACAGGGCTTGCATCCGAGTCACAGCAGGAGTTGGGCTTTGACTCACCTGGGTCCCGAGTACTTGCTGACCCAAGTCAGACTGATATGTGTGTGGACAGAAAGGGAGCTTAGGCTCAAACCTGAGTCTGGGCTTAGTGTGCAGTATAGACATACCCTGGTAGGGAATGGGAGTAGTAATGGGCTATGATGCTTTCCATCCCATATCAGTAGTGACTGAAAGTTGTTATATATGATGTCTAGTTGGTGCCTTTAGTAAAATGTGCTACTGGTCTCAGTCTGGTTCCAAGTAGGCATGTGTCTGCTTAACAAAAACTATATTTAATGCTATTTAGCAACTTGTCAAGAATCTTAACAGACCCAGGGATCAAATGAATGGGAATGAAGACTGAACCACTCTTTCAAGAATAAATGGTCCATTCTGCATAGGGCTGAAGCTTATTTTCAGGCCAGTGCAGGGAAATGTGCTATATGGGTGCTGGCCTGTTTTCCCAGCCCAGGAAGAGGTTAAATACCATGCCCAGATCTCATTCAATTAATAAACGGTGCATTGAAGGAAATGCTTGAAACAAAAAATTGCAAAGTTAACATAAAATGAAGCTATTCCTCTGACCAACACAGGGTGCAGGCCCAGAGGCCTTTCACTCTGCCCTCTTCTGACTTCTCCAGGGCCAGTCACAGGAGCCAGCCTCCCCTCTGCAGCTGTCTTCCAACTAAGGGTATATCTACCCTTTGAGCAGTAGGTGTGATTCCCAGCTCAAGGAGACATACTTGAGTTAGCTTAATGAGCGGAATGAGCTAGCCACCCTCAGTGCATGCCTGTCAGAGACACTAGGTACGTACTTGGGGCGCTACCCTCTCCTGCCATCCGTGCTGCCACAGCTACATTCTATTTTAAGCAGGTTTGCTAGCACAAGTGTGCCTCTTGGAGCTGGGATCACACCAGAGCTCAAAATGTAGACATACCTTGAGCCATTTGTTGGCTTTTATAACCACAGCTGGAGGTAGCTGATCAATTATAGGTGAGGCTGAGACCAAAAGTCCTTAAAGGTGCAGGCAACATGTAACATTTCTGCTGTTGATACCTTTGCTCCACTGATTCCCCTTATTCCATAGACAAAAAGGTTTAGCCTTCAGGGCTGTGAATTTGGAACCGTTAAATGAACTTTGTATTTTTTCTTTATATTTACTTTAGTCTCTCTGCTCATGCCTAGACTGTTTATCTTTTATTTTATAAACTACATTGGGGTATTTTAAAACTGCTTTAATAAACAATATTTTGTCCTTCAGATTACAAGGTTTAAGCTGAAGATATCCTCCACTTTACATTTACAAGGGCTGTCTCTGTTTTGTCAAGTTTCCAGTTTATCTCTGTGATTTATACCCTGATACCTTATCTATTTTTTAAAAAAAAATTTACATTTTTATCTGTGCTTTGCAGTAGCACTGGATGTTTAAAAGTGAAATCTTGTGTATTTTGCAAGACAATGAACCTCCACTGTGATCTTCTTCCATGGAACTAATTTTATAAGAGAAGTAAAAATGCAGAATATACATGACCAGTTTCTTCGAAGTGCTAAGATACCATAAGTCACTTGTGTTTGCATGATGTCAGCGTATTTACTTTAGCTCACCAGTTTCTTCGAAGTGCTAAGATACCATAAGTCACTTGTGTTTGCATGATGTCAGCGTATTTACTTTAGCTCAGTTATTAGTTTGTTTTGTTTTGTCAAATGTTACATCTGTGCAGAATTTTGGTCATTCTCTGGATATTATTTTCAGTCTTGCGTTTATTTTTAATGTATGTATTGTGCCGATGACATAAATTATTAGCTTCAGTATTGTGGCAGAACAGGCCATGCCCAAGTATACGTCAGGGGTGACCAAACTTACTGACCCTCTGAGCCGCATACGATAATCTCCAGAAGTTCAAGAGCCACAAGACACGCACAACCTGCCTCGCAGGGTGGCGCCTGCTGGGGTGCGGGGCTTCTGCCCAAATGCCCTCTGTGGGGCTAAAGCCTAAGAATCCCCTAGCCCCAGCACCCCGCCGCAGGGCAGAATCCTAGAGCTCCCCCCAATCTGGTAGGTGGAGAATGGGGGGCAGTGGGTGGCTCCATAAGTTGCACTTCAACTGTAAAAGAGCCATATGGGGCTCATGTGCTGCAGTTTGGCCATGCCTGGTATACATTATCAGGTTGTACAGGATTTTATCTGTGTAAATCTCATTGAATGTAATGGAGGTTGAACAGCTAAAATGTGGTGCAAAATACTAAATATGCATGGGTTAGTTTTGTTTCCCACTAAGCTACTAATAAATTATTTTCCTAACTGTAGACAATTTCCCCAAAAACCTAGATTAGTGAGGGAAAAACATATTGTAAAGAAAAAGGTTCATAACACGGAACTTTAATTTTTCAAGGTGTGTATATATAAACATGGTGGTAGACAAATTGGGCCTAACAGCTATAGCCCTGAGTAGGAGGCAGCAATGCTTCCTAGAGCTCCCCAGCTTGCAAAGTGGAGTATTTGTGCCCCACTCACTGGTTTCAAGGGGCACTGGGGGCCTTTTCTCTTCTGGGGTAATTTGAGTCCTAGGGGGTAATAGCTGTGAGCAGTCCCTAGTGCAGGAGATTGCAGAGACTGAAATTGTGCCTGATCTCCATATGGGAGATGCAAGAGAAGGGAAGATTCTTCTCATTCTTTCCACATGCATGAGGGCCTGACTACAGTCTGGCCCATAGTCTTTTTTCCTATGAATGCTTTGTTCTTATAGATGGTGGTGCAAATTCAGGGCTGTACTGTGTTGCATGTTTCAAGGTAGTGTCTCCCTCTGTCACAGGCAGGGCCGGTGCTACCATTTAGGCAAACTAGGCAGTTGCCTAGGGCGCCAAGATTTGGGGGTGCCAAAAAGCGGTGCCCCCAATTTTTTTTTACAGCATTCCTACGCCCCCTCCCCGACCGCGCGGTCGCCACTCCACTTCTCCCGCCTCCCAGGCTTGCAGCGCCAATCAGCTGTTTGGCGCTGCAAGCCTGGGAGGGGAGGAGAATTAGAGCGGGGGCGGCGTGCTCGGGGAGGAGGCGGAGCAGAGGTGAGCCGGGGGGGCAGCTGCCGCGGGGAGGGCGCCTCAGGGCAGGGGGGGGGAGTTGCCACGGGGGGGGGCGCCTCAGGGCGGGGGTGGGGGGCGGGGAGCTGCCGCAGGGCTGGGGGGTGGGCACAAGGTGGAAGTTTCGCCTACGGCGCGAAACTTCCTTGCACCGGCCCTGGTCACAGGCTTTGTTTCTCTTGGCTGACTATTATTAAATCTGAGTTAATTTATGGCATTAACTCATATTCTCCAAATGGTTCAACCTGTTTGAATCCATGCTGGATGATTCATGTTTCTTGCAAACTTATCACCCCAAGAGATCTGTCAGGATTGAACACCTTCTGCTAAGCCTGAGGACTACCCAGACCAGCCTCCAGGATGATTGAGCTCGGCTGGGTTGCAGTAGGATTGCTTGATTGGCTGGCCTGCCTGATTGGTTGATGGCAGCTTTTTAAGCTGAGCAGCAGCCCCCAGTTGTTGGCTGCTCAGTACTTCTGCTCACAGCTGCAGTTGCTCCTGCACCAACTTGGATGCCTGGCTCTGGTTCCTGGCTCTTGACTCAGGCTCTGACCCTGGCTCTGGTTTCCAACTTCAGCTCTGATTCTTAGCCCCTGGCTCTGCTTCCTTGTCCCGCTCAGCCTGGTTCTAACCATTGAGATGGACTGCTGATGCCTGCCCCAACAGTAACTTAGACTTTGGGAAGTTCATTTGTTGAGTCATGACAGTTGTTCTAAATCAGCACAGCTCCACTGATTTTCAATGGAGTTACACCAGTTTATACCAATTGGGGATATGGGCCCTTGTTTCCAATGCCAGCTTACATTAAACATTGTCTTTTCCTTTTTCCTAACACACATGACTATTTAAACAACATTTTCTTTATGTATCCACTTACAATATCAGTTGAATAGCTATTGCTGTCTTTTATTCTATGTAGCAACTTTCAACCCACAACACTGGCCATGTTACCTATGTAAACTGTGGTGTGATTTGAAAGTTTCAGCTCAGCAATGACATTTATTCGTATAGAAATTCTATAAATGCCCTCTGAAATTATATATCCAGGGATAGCTAAGTCACATTGTCATTCATATGTATACACTTTCCATAGCACGGTCATCTTTGTTACTATTATATCATCAACTGATAACCTCTGCTTTGCTGGCTAGAAGAAACAAGTTAAATAAGAGTTGAAAGTAGGAGATGAGGATCTGTAGCTGAGGAAAAATGAGTAAAGATGGACTTACTAAACTGCATGTTCGTAACTTCTTTGGTTCTATTCTGGCTCACTGGGAGCTAATTGATCACCCTGACACACAATGAGTAGTACCTGACTCCATAAATAGTCCCATTAGAGGCAAGTCAGTATGAGTATCTATGGAGTAAAATACTACCTATATTTAGACAAGGTATCAGAATCTGCTCCTGAGTTAGTTATGCTAATTTACCACACTAGCATCGTTTAGTATGTCTCTGGTTAAAATGTGTAGTGCAAAGAAAATCAATATGAAAATGGTTACAAATGCCAACAATGAAACATGTAACAAACTTTTGCCAACTGCCTTTTTAAAGGAGCTGATATTCCTGAAAAAAGGTAAAATACCTGATGCTCTTCCCAATATTGTATGCCTTATTTCAAAGTGTATTAAGCTCATCAACCAGCTTTACACGTCTTTGGCATCCAAAGACAGCAGTGACGATAATAATAATACTTAGCACATATATAGAATTTTAAGTGTTCAAAGGTTGTACAACAAACATTAATTAATTCTCACTACTCTCTTGCTGAGAGGTAAGTGGTGTTATCCTGTTATGACACATGGAATATCTGAAGAACAGAGGTAAATGACTAGCCCAATATCACACAGGAAGTCAATAGCACAGTCAGGATTTGAACTCAGGAGTTCCTGTCCCTGAGCTTATTTCACTGACTGTGCTGCCTGTGTCGTGGTTTGTTGTAGAGTGTAGTTCTACTAATGCAGCTGTGTAATGAAGCATGGCAGGGGTTTCCATTTGTTTTGTTCTTTTGAGTCTTTGTTTACTTATTGGTTTCTGTTGTATAACATTTCATTTGGAAACTAGTCTTTACTTTGTCTGCTCTTTTCTTATCAAGTTGTACACTGACCCTCCATATCACCAATGAAGCCTCCTCTGCCCACTGTCTGCTTCTTACCCAAATGTCTCTGTGCCTTCTTCCATGCTGATCCTTGGGTGTAAAGAACATCCTCCCTGAAATTATCCATAAGGCAGCCACCACTCCTCAAAATCCTTCTCCCTCTTCTCTTCATATGTCACTTGTTGCTTTGTATTATATGTTTCTCAGAGGAGAGATTGCCATTTTAAGTGGGGGTTTTAGAGTGCTTTTCACAATGAGACAATGATCCTGGTTGGGGCCTCTGGGTGATATCATCTAGAGGCCTCAAACAGAGATTGTCCCCAAGGTGCTAGGTGCTGTACTCACACATATAATGAAAAGACTACCCCTACCCCAGAAAATCCCCTCAGTCCATAGTATAAATGTTTAATAAGTCCCCTCTAGAGGTCTGGCATTACTGTTGTATCCCCAAAATAGTTTTCATTGATCAGCAGAGAGCTCTCTTGTTGTATCTGTGGATCTCCTAGACTCTGTCCTTCAATCTCTCAATGATATTGTTGATCAAATCTTCAGAATGTGGGTTCGAAGTTGTTACTTGCACATGCAAATAGTTCTGTGTTCATAAAGATATTTTCTGCATCATCCACTGCCAGGGAAAGGAGTTTAATGTTGATCAGACAGGAGAGAACCCCTAGTTGAGTCCCACTTGCCCAGATGATTAACTTGTTCTGCTTGGGTCACTTGACTTGTTCTGCTTGAGCTATGCAGGGTGTGCTGTGATAGTACTGCAACTCATCAGGGAACCCACTTAAATGACCACTTAAATGTGCTTTCTTCAATTTAGAGGAAAGCATATTAAAAAGATAAACTGATTGGAGCTGAATTAGGAGGCTTTCCCCAAATTCTGAGTGATTTATTTTTCCCTGGTTCGTTTGGCAAGGTCTGAAGCTCCACACTACTATTTTTTCAGCTATGAAATCTATAAGGAATGCTTCTTGATGAGGGAAAAATGCTTTAATCATCCATCCATCACCCACTTTTCTATTTCAAATATTGGCCATACCCATTTGGATGGGCTTGTATATTCCCGAAGAGCTCGTCTACACTGTCCAGACCCAGATATTTGCCCCATATCACTATCCCAAACCTAGAGAACACACTAATATCTAAGGCCTGGTCTACACTACGAGTTTAGGTCAAATTTAGCAGCGTTAAATCGAATTAAGCCTGGACACGTTCACACGGCTAAGTCCCTTTTTTCGACTTAAAGGGCCCTTTAAACCGGTTTCTTTACTCCACCTCCGACGAGGGGATTAGCGATAAAATTGGCCTTAGCGGGTCGGAATTGGGGTAGTGTGTACGGAATTCGACGTTATTGGCCTCCGGGAGCTATCCCACAATGCTTCATTGTGACCGCTCTGGACAGCACTCTCAACTCAGATGCACTGACCAGGTAGACAGGAAAAGCCCCGCGAACGTTTGAATTTCATTTCCTCTTTGCCCAGCGTGGAGAGCACAGGTGACCACACAGAGCTCATCAGCACAGGTAACCGTGATGGAGTCCCAGGATCGCAAAAGAGCTCCATCATGGACCGAACGGGAGGTACGGGATCTGCTCGCCATATGGGGAGACGAATCAGTGCTAGCTGAACTCCGTAGCAGTAAACGAAATGGCAAAATATTAGAAAAGGTCTCCAAGGCCATGAAGGACAGAGGCCATAACAGGGACGCACAGCAGTGCTGCGTGAAAATTAAGGAGCTAAGGCAAGCATACCACAAAGCCAGAGAAGCAAATGGAAGGTCTGGGGCAGAGCCGCAAACATGCCGCTTCTACGCGGAGCTGCATGCGATGCTAGGGGGTGCAGCCACCACTACCCCAACCGTGTGCTTTGACTCCATCAATGGAGAATCACGCAACAGGGAAGCGGGTTCGGGGTACGAGGAAGATGAGGATGAAGACAATGAAGATATCTCACAGCAAGGAAGCGGAGAAACCGGTTTCCCCAACAGCCAGGATATATTTATCACCCTGGACCTGGAACCAGTAACCCCCGAACTCACCCAAGGCGTGCTCCCAGACCCTGAGGGCACAGAAGGGACCTCTGGTGAGTGTACCTTTGTAAATATTACACATGGTTTAAAAGCAAGCGTGTTTAATGATTAATTTGCCCTGCCAATCGCGGCCAGTACAGCTACTGGAAAAGTCTGTTAACATGTATGGGGATGGAGCGGAAATCCTCCAGGGACATCTCCAGAAAGCTCTCCTTCAGGTACTCCCAAAGCCTTTGCAAAAGGTTTCTGGGGAGGGCTGCCTTATCCCATCTGCCATGGTAGGACACTTTACCACGCCAGGCCAGAAGCACGTAGTCTGGAATCATTGCATAACAAAGCATGGCAGCGTATGGTCCCGGTGTTTGCTGGCATGCAGACAACATCCATTCCTTATCGCTCTTTGTTATCCTCAGGAGAGTGATATCATTCACGGTCACCTGGTTGAAATGGGGCGATTTTATTAAGGGGACATTCAGAGGTGCCCGTTCCTGCTCTGCTGAACAGAAATGTTCCCCGCTGTTAGCCACGCGGTGGGGGGGAGGGGTGAAGTGATCATCCCCGAGAATTGGGTGTGGGGGGAGAGGGGGGTTAGTTGGGTTTGTGCTGCATGTTAACCCGGAAACCACAGCCCCTCCTTTTACATTGCAAACCCATTTTAAATGGCCAACCCAACGGGTGCTTGGTATGGGAAATGAGGGCGCTACTGTTTGAAACCATTCCCATATGTTAAGAAGGTTAAAAAAGCCAAAAGACTGTGGCTTACCATGGCTGCCTGCAAGCCGAAATCTGTTGCCTGGCACTGCGTGAGTGATCTCTCACACCAAACCGGCAGGCCCTCAATATAAGAGGAAAAATGCGACCTTGTAACGAAAGCACATGTGGTGTGTAATGTGAACAGCAAAATGTAACGTGAAAGAGTGTACCCATTGTTCTCTAAAATGTGTCTTTTTTAACCACCTCTCCCTTCTCCTCCACCAGCTGCAAATGTTTCTCCTTCGCAGAGGCTAGCGAAGATTAGAAGGAGAAAACGGCGGACTCGGGATGATATGTTCTCGGAGCTCCAGATGTCCTCCCATGCTGAAAGAGCACAGCAGAATGCGTGGAGGCAGTCAATGACTGACTACAGAAAAGCACAATATGAACGAGAGGAGAGGTGGCGGGCTGAATCGCGGGCTGAAAATGATAGGTGGCGTCAGCTTGTAGACAGAAGGCAAGAGTCGATGCTCTGGCTGCTGGAGCATCAAACTGATATGCTCCAGCGTATGGTTGAGCTGCAGGAAAGGCAGCAGGAGCATCAGCCCCTGTGTAACCAACAGCCCTCCTCCCCAAGTCCCATTGCCTCCTCATCCAGATGCCCAAGAACATGGTGGGGGGGCCTCCGGCCATCCAGTCACTCCACCCCAGATGATTGCCCGAGCATGGGAAGGCTGGCCTTCAATAAGTGCTAAAGTTTTAAAGTTTTAAACTGCAGTGTGTCCTTTTCCTTCCCTCCTCCCCCACCCCTCCCGGGCTACCTTGGCAATTATCCCCCTAGTTGTGTGATGAATTAATAAAGATTGCATGAATGAGAAGTAATAATGACTTTATTGCCTCTGCAAGCGGTGCTCGAAGGGGGGAGGGGAGGGTGGGGTGGTTGGTTTACAGGGAAGTTGAGTGAACCGGGTGGGGGGGGGGGGCGGAGGGTTCATCAAGGAGAAACAAACAGAAGTTTCACACCGTTGCCTGGCCAGTCACAAAACTCATTTTCAAAGCTTCTCTGATGTGCACCGCGCCCTGCTGCACTCTTCTAACCGCCCTGGTGTCTGGCTGCGCGTAATCAGCGGCCAGGCGATTTGCCTCAACCTCCCACCCCGCCATAAATGTCTCCCCCTTACTCTCACAGATATTGTGGAGCGCACAGCAAGCAGCAATAACAATGGGGATATTCTTTTCGCTGAGGTCTGAGCGAGTCAGTAAGCTGCGCCAGCCCGCTTTTAAACGTCCAAATGCACATTCCACCACCATTCGGCACTTGCTCAGCCTACAGTTGAACAGGTCCTGACTACTGTCCAGGCTGTCTGTGTATGGCTTCATGAACCATGGCATTAAGGGGTAGGCTGGATCCCCAAGGATCACGATAGGCATTTCAACATCCCCAACGGTTATTTTCTGGTCCGGGAAGAAAGTCCCTTCCTCCAGCTTTCGAAACAAACCAGAGTGCCTGAAGACGCGAGCATCATGTACCTTTTCTGGCCATCCCACGTTGATGTTGGTGAAACGTCCCTTGTGATCCACCAGGGCTTGCAGCAGCATTGAAAAGTACCCCTTGCGGTTTATGTACTCGGTGGCTTGGTGCTCCGGTGACAAGATAGGGATATGGGTTCCGTCTATCGCCCCACCACAGTTTGGGAATCCCATTGCAGCAAAGCCATCCACTATGGCCTGCACGTTTCCCAGAGTCACTATCCTTGATATCACCAGGTCTTTGATTGCCCTGGCAACATGGATCACAGCAGCCCCCACAGTAGATTTGCCCACTCCAAATTGATTCCCGACTGACTGGTAGCTGTCTGGTGTTGCAAGCTTCCACAGGGCTATCGTCACTCGCTTCTCAACTGTGAGGGCTGCTCTCATCCTGGTATTCTGGTGCTTCAGGGCAGGGGAAAGCAAGTCACAAAGTTCCATGTAAGTGCCCTTACTCATGCGAAAGTTTCGCAGCCACTGGGAATCGTCCCACACCTGCAGCACGATGCGGTCCCACCAGGCTGTGCTTTTTTCCCGGGCCCAGAATCGGCGTTCCACGGCATGAACCTGCCCCAGTAACACCATGATTTGCACATTGCTGGGGCCTGTACTTTGTGAGAGGTTTATGTCCATGTCAATTTCCTCATCAATCTCATCGCCGCGCTGCAATCGCCTCCTTGGCTGGTCCTGGTTTTGCTTTGGCATGTCCTTGCTCTGCATATACTTCAGGACAATGCGCGTGGTGTTCATAGTGCTCATAATTGCCGCGGTGATCTGAGCGGGCTCCATGATCCCAGTGCTATGGCGTCTGGTCTGAAAAAAGGCGCAAAACTAGTATCTGACGGAGGGAGGGAGGGGTGAGTGACGACATGGTGCACAGGTACAGGGAATTAAAATCAACAAAGGTGGCTGTGCATCAGGGAGAAACACAAACAACTGTCACACAGAATGGCCCCCCCAAAGATTGAACTCAAAACCCTGGGTTTAGCAGGCCGTTGATTTCACGGAGAGAGGGGGAAGCAAATGAATACATCTATTTTTTACATCTTAAGCTGGCAGCAGACAGTGCAGCATGACTGATAGCCCTCGGCATCTTCTGGGTGCTTGGCAGAAGATACTGTACTACGACTGCTAGCCATCATCATCAAGACGGTTCAATAGGACTGCCGGCAGGACTGAATCTCCAGGAGACAAAGCATGTCTGCCCAGGTGCCTCTGATTGAACTGGAGTACGACGACGACGGATACCAGTCATAATACACCATCTACTTCCAAAAGGCAAGGGGCTGCTGCTGTGTAGCAATGCAGCCCCACGTCTGCCAGCACCCAGATCGCCGATGAAGGCTACCAGTCATACTGCACCGTCTACTGCCAAAAGGCAATTAGCTGCTGCTCTGTAGCAATGCAGTACCACGTCTGCCGGCACCCAGATGACTTATGGTGACGGTGAGCTGAGCTGAGCTGAGCGGGCTCCATGCTTGCCGTGGTATGTTGTCTGCACAGGTAACCCAGGTAAAAAGGCACGAATCGATTGTCTGCCGTTGCTCTGACGGAGGGGGAGGGGCCTGACGGCATGTACCCAGAACCCCCCACAACACTGTTTTGCATCATCAGGCATTGGGATCTCAACCCAGAATTCCAATGGGCGGCAGAGACTGCGGGAACTGTGGGATAGCTACCCACAGTGCAATGCTCCGGAAGTCGACGCTAGCCTCGGTATTGTGGACACGGTCCGCCGGCTTTATGCACTTAGAGCATTTTATGTGGGGACACACACAATCGACTGTATAAAACCGATATCTATAAAACCGGCTTCTATAAATTAGACCTAATTTCGTAGTGTAGACATACCCTAAGTCATCATTGACCAGCTCAATGCAACTACACCAACTTATGTCGGCTGAAGATATGTCCCTTCATCTTTTGCAATTTCTGTTAAACTGATCATCATTCTTTCCAGAATGAACCTTGTCAAATACTTTTACTAATATATATTATTTTTTCTCTTCAACATATTTTAATACTTTGTTGGTAGCTTGAAAATGTACAGGAAATTAATTCACTTTAAATTCTTTTTCCATTGTGGAATATTGACAGTTTTCTACCCCCTCTCCCAGAGCCAGCAGGAGTTCTAGGGCACAAAACACTGTTTTAAGCAGACTCCCCATAACAATGGCTATTTAAAATATTTATAATCCCTAAAAAAAAATTTCCTCACTGGATTACAACAGCTTTTAAGGTAGGACTTATTCTGTGCCTAAACTGCTTGACCCTTTCCTTTGACAGTAAATTCAGTGATACTATCCTACTTCAGGTCCTGTGGCAGAATTTTTGTTTTTGTATGTTTAGGATGAGTTCCCAGACTATCGTCAAAAACACCATGAAATTTAAAAAGTCCACATTGCCCCTGAAAAGACAAGCTCTTGAATAGCAAAGTCAGTAGTTGCAGCAGAAGGTCATACTGTAGATGGGCATGTTGGGTTTCATACATTCATAGATTCTAGGACTGGAAGGGACCTTGAGAGGTCATCAAGTCCAGTCCCCTGCCCTCATGGCAGGACCAAATACTGTCTAGACCATCCCTGATAGACATTTATCTAACCTACTCTTAAATATCTCCAGAGATGGAGATTCCACAACCTCCCTAATAAAGCCATGCTTCATTACACAGCAGCATTAGTAGAACTACACTCTTAACAACAAACCACGACACAGGAAGCATGCTCAGTGAAATAAGCTCAGGGACAGGAACTCCTGAGTTCAAATCCTGACTGTGCTATTGACTTCCTGTGTGATATTGGGCTAATCATTTACCTCTGTTCTTCAGATTTTCCATGTGTCATAACAGGATAACACCACTTACCTCTCAGCAAGAGAGTTCACATTAGGGTGACCAGATAGCAAGTATGAAAAATCGGGACAAGGGGTGGGGGATAATAGGTGCCTTTATAAAACAAAGCCTTGAATATCGGGACTGTCCCTATAAAATCAGGACATCTGGTCACCTTAGTTCACATGCTGTCCTTAGTAGGACGCCTTTGCAGTTCACATTTTTTTTATGTTTTATTTTAAAAAACCCAAACCCAATGTAAAACAAAACAAAAAAAAAGAAACCCAACATAGTGAAATATCTTGAATGCTAGCAATGGCACAGATATTTAGAGGAAAGGCAGAACCTTTGTTCTAAACTTAACTCGTTGAACCTAGATACTGCAGCACATATGACAACTAAAAATCATGCAGTGTTCAGAGACCTCTGCAACCTAAAATCGTAACTCACAATTTATTTGCTTTTTCTTAGTTGTAAATTAGACCTTTAATGTTTGAATGGATTTATGGTATTGAATATCATTTTCTTTTTCAATAGAGCTAAAAAGAGACAAAAGCCAACAATTTTGGTGTAGTATCTTCATGTTTCTTTTCATTTTTCTGTGCTAGGGTACGTTGGAAAGTGCTAGGGGTATGCAAGAAAGATCAGTACAAGTGTTCATTTATTGCTTCTTCCTTCAATATTTTCTCTTCTCCCTTCTCAATTCCTTTCACCATCTTTTCTTCTTTTATTCTCCATGCCCTCTTCTCTTGTCCTCTCTTTCTATCTATATCTCTATTTTTCTCTATTTTAATTTGCCCTGCCCCTTCTTATTTTCTTTAATTCCCCTTTTTCTTTTCTTTCCTTTCACTGTCCAATATTTCTAGATGTGAAAGACTGGTTTAGTGTGTCAATGTGCCATTTCATTCCCTGATTTTTGATTCTTTTAATTTTTTGTTCAGAGTGGATGTGCTGTTTTCTGAAGAGGTCAGGAATCAGTGCAGGGATACACAGTGATTAATATCAAGTGAAATATAAAGTGGAAGACTCGAAAATAGCAGACAGTGAAAGGGATCACAAAACCTTTTGCCTCTAGAAATGTGGGTTTAAAATCCTGGTTCAGATTGCTGGTAAAATTGAATATGATCTCATTCCATTCCTCATTAGCCCATATCTTAAAACCACCCTGCAGGTAGGTGTGAGTAGAGATTTCTGTTCATATGAGTCCAAGGAGTAGGAATAACAGGGTTGTTGTAGGAAAAGACTGAGGTGTATTGAAAAAGCTTATGCCTCACTTGCCAATATGGGGTGAAGTCCTTTGACTCCTTTGAAGTCAATAGCAGTTTTGTCATTGACTTCCGTAGGTCCAGGATTTCACCCAGGGTATCTGCCACCAGTCTCTCACTTTCATGAACACTGCTTTCCCACCGCCTACATTTTTAAAACAATTTAAAAAGGTCAACCACACTCCATAGGTGTATTTGTTTTGGTTCCCATCATTCTGCTCAATATACTTTTAGAATTACCGAGAAGACAATAAAATGCTTATCAGAGTCAATTTCCTGTGCCTCAGACAGTTTGATATGTCTGTTAATGTTAAGTGGAATCTTTTGTAATATTTCTGTTGCATGAATAAAAGGGGTAAAAACTATTTTAATACCATATCTTCATTTATTAGTTATATTTTTTGAAATGTTATGTGCACATAATTTCAGATAGAGAATAAGTCAGTCCATCTCGGAATTTCAGCTGAATGTTGTAGAAAGCAATGTAGGTCCAATACTCATCATGGAAGAATCTTGGTGTTTCCAAAGGAGAGAGGGAAGCTGCAGATTATTAACTGCATAGCTTGTCTTTGTTATATAGATAACTTTCTATAAATTTCCTTTCTGTGGCTCTATAATGTCACATTTTAAAATATTCAGGTTGGTCTTGTTGTTCTACATAAAAAATTAATGATCATGAAAGTATTACTATGTTTATTTTAAAGAAACTATTTTCTACATTTTAATTAAAAGTTGTAATTCACCATCTTTTGACCAAGTTATCTTAAATCTTTATCTTATTGGTAATGGGTATTGGGCCAGATTCAGAGAGAAATACAATCGTTACTTAATGCAAACAGTAAAAATCTCAGCATTTCCAGAGATATGGTTCTGTTCAATTCATGTGCTGTGCTAGCTATGCCTTTTTAATTAGAAATATTCTCCTACTTATGCAGGAATACTGGGGAAAAGGGGCATTGTCTTCTTCATTATGTATTCCATGTGAATCACAAATGGACAAAAACAGACATAATATGATGACTGTTTTGTTATTAAAGCACTTTAATAAGGCTAATGCTTCCATATGAATAGTTTTCAAAATACCTTTCTGCTATTTTGAAGGTGTGCACTGGTCTAATATAGAAATAAAGGATTACTTCTGGGAAATATTCAACCATTAATTTTGGTTTGAAAACTTTCCCCTTATTTTCCATTTCTAAATAAACCAACCCAATAAACAACCAAAAAGTGCTTTGCAAAATTAATTCCTCTAATATTCTGCTTGGGTGCTACATTGTTGTACCATATGCAGGAAAAACTGGAAAAAATGCAAGCAATGCAAAAAAAGAGTTGAAAGTTAAAATAAATTGCAGATAGTAAAGGACAACTTGTGAATTGCTAAAATGTGTGTGTGTGTATAGAGAGAGAGAGAGAGAGAGAGAGAGACCTCTGCCTTTTTCTGCTGTGACTTTCTGTAAAGGAGATCTTTAGCTACACTACAAATAGTCTAGGAATTGATGAAGAAAAAGCTGCAGGAAGCAGAACCTTATCTATATGCATTACTTTGATTTCAAATTATTTTTAGCATGGCTTTTATTGTACTCATTGTTACATACATAAATCTTTAAAGTAATACGTTTTGTAAGAAATGGTCATAAAAATTTACAGCCAGTAACTTTTCCCCTGTCCCTTACAATGATATTCTACTAAAACCATTAAATGGTTCTCATTAATGCCCTTTAAATGATTGTGTAATGACCCACAATCGCTTGTAAGTGAACAACCATTAAAGAATTACCAGTTCTTAGCATGCTTTTAAGTACAGTTTAAATACATGGGAGGTAACATATAATATATTAGAAAAAGTATTAAATTTGAAATTGTAAAAACATGATCACTACAAAAGAATGAGGTGTGGAACTCTATCCTGCACTGACCATAGCTCTTACCGAACAAAGTTGTTATGGCATATCTTATTGCATATATCCTTTTTTCAAAACTGAATCTTTATTTTTACTAGAATAATTCAGTTTTATAAGCTTAATATTGAAATTAACTATAAAAAATTAAGACGACAACAAAGGATGGTTTTCTTACAAATATGCTGAGATCAAAAGCCTGGCTTATGCCTACCAATGATTGTTATTGGGAAATCTGACCAGTGTGGCATCTGAAAAGGGTGCCTTTGCTCTTTAGTACTACAAAAAGCTCTAGACAAACATAGCAATGTTCATCTGAAGTGGAGTTGTTCAAAAATATGGGAAAGGGACTTCCAGATGCCCAGCAGATCTTACGCAGTCTCTTTTACATTGTGCAATACTTTAGATTTCATCGCTGCACTTAAAATAGATATAAGGTGATTGGGAAAGTATATTTAGTGGAGAGCCATCATCCTGTCATTGGGGTATAAGGAGTCACCTGCTATTTCTTAGACTTCTCTCTGATGCCAATTTGACCCTCTGCAGTGATGCTGCTCTGACACTTCAGAGAAACAGGATGGAGGGAGTGGCATTTTCAGAGGGGAGGAGTGTTTCTACCAGTCCAAAGGGATAATTTAAAAATGATAGAAATGTAGGACTGGGAGAGACCTTAGGAGATCATCAAGCCCCCTGTGCTGGGGCAGGACCAAGTCAGCCTAGACCATCCCCGACAGGTGTTTGTCTAACTAATTCTTGAAAACCTCCAAAGATGGGGATTCCACAACCTCCCTTGGATGCCTATTCCAGATCTTAACTACCCTTACAGTTAGGTTTTCCTAATATCTCACCTAAATCTTGCTGCAGATTAAGTTCATTAGTTCTTGTCCCACCTTCTGTGGACATGGAGAACAATTGATTAGTTCTCTTTCTAGCAGTCCTTAACATATTTGAAAACTGTTATCAGGTCCACTCTCAGTCTTCTTTTCTCAAGACTAAATATGCTTAGTTCTTTAAACCTTTCCTCACAGGTCAGGCTTTCTAAACCTTTTATCATTTTATAAGCAAACGCTTCACTCCATTATCCAAGTCATTAATCAAAATATTGAATATTACTAGATTGAGGACTGACCCCTGCAGTACCCTACTAGATACACCTGCCCAATTTGACAACAAACCCTTGATAACTACACTTTGAGTATGGTCTTTCAACTAGTTGTGAACCTACCTTATAATAATTTAATCTAGACCATGTTTCCCTACTTTGTCTGTGAGAATGTCATGTGGGACAGTGTGCAAAGTCTTACAATGGGTAGGGGGTTTTGTATAGAAAGAACAATGGTTCAAGGGAGAACATTAGATTTGTTTATCGGTAAACTAATGGCTCAAGGAAGTATACAAAAGTTGTTTTGTTTAGGCTAGACAATAGGAACTGATAATTCCTGGCTATGGGCGGTGTTCCTTCCAGGGAGCTCACAATGCAATTAGGCATCTTCAGTATTTTGGATCCCAGTAAAGGATTTATTACTAGAATTGGTCTGATAACTACTGAGCTGGGTGTGTGCAGGAGTGGGTTCATTAACATCTGGAGCAGAGATCCCCCATCATGCACTGCTTCCCTGCTTTTCTGGTCCCAGAGTTCCATGCAGTTCTTGCCTTGGAATCTCTGTTCTCCATTCTTATGCTAATGGAGATGCCTCGCTGTCCCATCTTTGATGCAAATGAGGCTAGGGGAGTTTCCTTAACTCTGTTACTCTTGTCCGGAGAGGTTTAGGTGTGTCTCCCACTGCCTTTTCATTGCTTTTTGTAAGTCTTTATTCTGATCAGCTTTTCAAGCAGCAGCTGGGGGCCTGGGGGAATGGTCTTTTGTGAGTCAGACAGGTTGGGTACTGCAACCTGGTTCCCCAAGAACACAGATGTGATAAGTAACAACAGCTCCTACTCTGCCTCCTCCACCCTGGCTTGGATTACAGGCTGCAGGCTGAGCTAACTCCAGAGGAGAGACTGAGACTTGGCTCCCAGTCCACCAGCTGTTCAAGTGCCTCCTTCCTCCCAAATGAAAGAGGTTTAGATATGAAGAAGAGACTGGTGAGGAACACAACATGAGGGGTATGTGTCTTGGAAGGGGTCCAGGCTCAGGGTCTTTGGGGAGGGGATCTCTGGGTCGGGGTGCCACCCAGGGAGGGGACCTTGCAGGGGAAGACAGCACAGATGGACAGGCTCAATGAAGACCCTTGGGTATGTGGGTGGGGTTGACACAGGGAGAGGATGAGGTATTTTTTTGGCAGGAAGGAGGATATTTTGGTGGAGGGGCTTCGTGAGGATGGATAAAGTGAAATTTGGAAGAAGGGTAGAGGGAGGGAATGTTTCGGGGGAGGGAATTTTTAAAGCCTTATTGGAGGTAAGGGTGTGAGAGGGAAGGGAGGAACTTATATTACTGGGAGCCTCAGGAGGAGGGAAGGGGCAGCTTGCAGCACTATGAGAGGCTGTGACTAGGGCGACCAGATGCAGAGTGTGCAATATCGGGACCGGGGTGGGGGATAATAGGTGCCTATATAAGAAAAAGCCCCAAATATTGGGACTGTCCCTATAAAATTGGGACATCTGGTCATCCTACATGTGACCCCAAAACTTTGCTGGTAAAATTACTCCACTGCCTGCACCTTTGGCTAGCCATTTATATTAATGCACAATGGATGGAAAATGCTGCTACTCTGCACTGACAAGGCAAGGAGCAGGGAAATGCAGAATCAGGCCCAGTAACTGTTTCCAGCTGAAATTAGAGGATGAATTAAGATAGGTAGTATATAATTGCCAGAGCTATAATTACGCCAAAACACCGGGATTAGTATCCCTACTCTAATGCAAAGACCTGGACAATAGGATTTTTAATGACAACAAGTGGTCAGGACCTTAGTTTTAAATCTTGTTTATAATCTGAGCAAATATTATAGTTGTGGTAAATATTTGCCCCAGGACCAACAGAAGGGCATTCTTTTATGGGTGGTCAAACGTTAAGACATAGTGACACCAAGCCATAATCTCTTACAGAACTTCCATTAGATCAGATCTGAGCCAAGACAGTAAAGACAGCTCTCCAAGCTTCATGATTTGGAACACTCTATTTGCACTTCTTTCCTTTTTCAACTGTAAATTAATCAGTGGAGTGTTCTGTTTACAGTCTAATCCTCATAGTATATTCTCTTCCTAACTGTTTCACACAGGCTACAGCACCTGACTACAATAGGGGCAATAGAAATTCTAGATTTACAGAAGTATTTAGGCATCCATCTCCCACAGAAATGAATGCCTAAGAAGCTAAGGCCCTTTCGAAAACCCTACTAGACACCCATTTGTATCATTTGTCACCAAAATACCTTTCGATATCCGGCACTATGTGTCTATTCTGCTTTGAATGATTGTAACATATTATTCACAAGTTTTTTTTAATGATTTTTTTAGACAATTTTTGTAATTGGTTTGGATAGTGACAATCTAAAACACTTTTTATTAAAGTGATTTGGTACCCATAGGAAGACTGGGTTGTTTAAGTGTGTGTGTGATGATAGCAGTTCTAGTCTTTCAAAAGTCCATGTACTGCATGCTGAAAATAGACTCATTGCCAAATGGGAATTGAAACGCATATACGTATTACACTATTTGCCTTAGAAATTAATTTTCAGCCAGAAGCAGATAGGATTATTTAATATTTATCTTTAGCTGCAGGAAGATGAATCTATTATTTTATATGTTTGTTTTGTATGCATTTTTTCATATACATTTTCCTGTAGGAGGTACAGATGTACTCTTGTCCATACTGTGTCAAGGTTAAAGATTCCTGTAGTTAGTACCTACCAATGGTCATCACTAGAGAACCATTCAATTCTCTTCTGACGTGTGTGTGTGTGTGTGTGTGTGTGTGAGAGAGAGAGAGAGAGAGAGAGAGAGAAACAAAGAAATTCCCACTTCTACTGGTCTCAGTGTGATTAAGATTGGGAAGTTAAAATATTTACATCCCTTAAATTAAGCAAAGAAAATTGGACTATGTTGTATATCAAAGTGACTGATTTAGTGCCAGTAAGAGTGGACTAGAGTGTATAAAGCTATCATACTGCAAAGCATCATGTAGATGGGAACTGTTAAATATCAATGGAGCATTACTCTGCATTGTCAGCAAACTTTAGTGTGACCACAGTGAGGGAGATGCGAAAATGTCATTTCATGGACCACGTTATGTGCTGCTTATGATGAATATTCTGGCCATGGTTTATTACATTTTTGATAAATTGTAACTTCTTAGAGATAAACTAACCAAATTTTTGTCCAACATTATTTAATGATCTTTAAAAGGCTGAATCTGCCCCAAAGATGTAATCATCATTCAGCAGCAGTCTGTAACCATGTGGTACTAATTTAAATTACTGTAGCAATGGACAAATCTCTTTCCAGAAATTAATAAATGCAATTTATAAGGAATGTTAAGTAACAACTAACAATTTAATGCTTTGCGAGTTTCAGCCAAACTGATTAAACAATTAAAGCAGATTTCTAGGGTTAGGAAAGAGGCTTCACCATAGAAAGAAAGCAACAATTTGTGAATTGCATGCATCCTTTGAGACATTCAGCATGATTAAACTCCAAAACTATAAAATAACACTAACTATTTAAACCAACAAAGGGAGTTTCAGAGTAAACTCCAGCCTTGCACAGCCCATTTTGACAAAGGATTGCAGAGATCTTTGAATGGTGGGTCATTTCATTTGCGGTGTAATACAATACCTAGGCACAATAAAGTTGGCTGTAAGTAGGACTACTGCCAAAAAGTTGCCACAAATACATGTTTAGGTATTTGAATGAACCTCCCTTCGATTTTGTGCCCTTTTGTGTTCACTGTCTGTGAATATTCCAGCAAATGAGGTTTCTGGAGGAATCTGAGAAACAGAAAATTTTAAGCAAATGTTGGAGAATATTTGTTAGAAGTCAATTTTAAATGGTAAACAGGAGAATTTGCAACAGAAACCTGATTCAGAGAGATGCATATCTAGTAAACAGAAATGTACCATGTGACATATATGTTCAATCAGAACTAACTTACACAGCTCCAAGAAGACAACATCAGAAAGGAAGGAAGTGGGGCTGTGTGTGGCCGGGGAGGGTTCTGAATTTTTTGGGAGTTAATTATAGTCCAAGGGTCATATGATCCTAGATGAGTGCTCTGACCACCAGGCTTACTGGCTATTCAGGGGGGTGGTTGGCAGGGAGGGAAGCATCTTTCTCTGGTTTTCCATAGAAAAAACTTCAAAAGGATTCAGTTTCATCCTGACCCAGAATGGGAACATTTTCAAAATCTTGAAAATGGTCATAGGTCCCAAAAACCATTTCCCATCCGGTTCTAGTAATATGTAGCATTGGTTACAGCTTTGAAGTACAGTTTTATCTCTGAGATTTTGTAGGTCCTCCATCTAGGAAGTTGCAGAAAACTATATTCTGTTGTGGATATTACCTTGATTTTCTCCTGGAATTCACTGAAAGGGAATCTGTTTTTTTTTAAGTGTCACCACTATAACCGAAAAGTTGTCTCCTGGCACTATTGTATTTCCAAGGTCGAACAGGATACTCTTTCCTGTCAGAATAGGTCTGTTCAGTGGCAAGGTTACAAATATGAATAATTTTTCTACTTTGTCTTGTGTATTTCTGGTGACTCAGTTACAAAACTTGTTAATTGAGCTATAAAGGTAGCTGCAGCCTTTGCCTTTCAGTAAGGCAGTGTGTTAATTTGTGTTTGTGATGTTGGCAGGGGAAGGGTGCAAGCTGCCAATGTTATGTTAGGATTAGTAACGTGCAGTACATTTTAACACGCTCAACTTTTGTGTCATGCTTTCTTTGTCTGTTTATTATCTTTTCAAATTGAGAGCGCGGGGGGGGGGGGGGGGAGCAAACTCATCACTAGAAGGTTTGTTCTGTTAGGCTGTTTATCACCAGATGTGTTTTTCACTCCTGCAATTTCCATATGTGTGGGGAGTTAGAAAGATAAATGAAGAAAATCATGCACACAAGATCACACCGTTCAACAACAGAAATCTTCAACATGACTCACATAACCATACCTAGCTGTGGTAATTTTGTTATCCTCTTTTTAAAAAATGAAACTAACCAATATTCAGGGCTCTCTATTAATGCTTTGAAATATAAACCCCTTTCAGAATTTACACATTCAATTTTATTCATATATATATACTATTTTTGCATTGAATAGAACTATATATTGAGCTTAGAGGTCTATCCAAAAAACTTGGGCTACTGGTACAGTGCTTTGGCACAGTAATCTCACTGATGAATATTAGAAGACCAAAATGTGACAAAGGGAAAGTACTGTGTTTTGTGTTAAAGATGGATGAAATGTCTTCATTTTGTGGTAAACCTGATAATGTTTACAAATAAAACTGATTGTCACATGCCAGGAACATTTTATCCAATTTCATAAATGAACTAGACGTCTTTATGGAATTTTGCTGAAAGCTTGTGAATTTCACTGAAAATGTAGACATTCTGCCCAAGTTTTTCAAAATTAAAACTGTATACACCAGTGGTGGGCAACCTGCGGCCTGCATGCGGCCCATCAGGATAATCTGATTGCGGGCAGCGAGACATTTTGCTGATGTTGACCATCTGCAAGCACGCCCCCCTGCAGTTCCCAGCAGTCGTGGTTCGCCGTTCCCGGCCAATGGGAGGAGAGGAGCACCTACCAGCAAAAACAAAAGCCAACTCCTGTGCCACCTACCCTGAATTTTGATGATAGGGCAGTAAAAACAGGAGGTGTACTATATTATGGGCAGCAGAAGTTTCTGGAGATGTTGAGACGTTGGGAAGAGGTCTGCTGATGTCAGTAAGTACCAGAGTGGGAAAGGAGAGGAAGATGCTGCTACTTGTACTCTAAAGTTGACTGATTTATGTATGTGATTTCACAATCACTTAGTTATTTTGAGCTTGAAAGTATCTTCCTATTACTTCATAGCTGTCAACGATCAATAGATTAAAAAAAAAGTGGTGGAACCTCACTACTCAGTGGTGTCAATCTGGAGAAACATAAAGAGAGGCTGAAAGAAAATTGTGTCATTTTGAGCGTACTTTTTGATGAAAGGAGACAGTCTTCCCAAATAGTATTATAAAAAATCCTCACCAAAAGCAACAAAGGAACAAAAGATGAAGCATAGGTCCTCAGTAGAAGCAGAAATAATTTCCATTAAAATCCTCCTCCAAAACTAGGGCCCTGTGTTTTGACAGCCTTTGTCTTGCACCTCTATCAATACCCTTTATTTAAGTAAACAACAGTCATCATTGTTTTGTAAGGGAATTTGTCCATTTGGAAATAACCAGGCAGAAATATCAGGTCTCTTTCAACGTCCTAATAAAATTTGGATAACAATATTAGCTTGTTCCTTTCCAGAGGAAGGCCAAAAAGACTCAAGAGTTTAACACGGATGGGGAAAGTAAGCCAAAGGAAGTGAATAGGGTGCTTTTGAATAGGGTGCTTTTAGGAGGGCACTGAGCAAAGGATTCCACATTGTGAAGCTATTTAATATCCACTAGTTCGAAAAAAGTCTATGGAGCCAGGAGTTGGTGGGGTTCAAACTTTACATACTAAAAACCACTCCCCTGAGCGCAGCAAGTTTCAGCGCTGTAAAGTGGCAGTGTAGTCAGTGCACCAGCGCTGGGAGCTACGCCCTTCGTGGAGGTGGATTTTTTAGAGCGTTGGGAGAGGTCTCTCCTAGTGCTATGCTGTGACAACACAAGCCACGTTAAAGCGCTGCCACAGCAGCTGCCCGCTTTAATGTTGCCAGTGTAGACTAGCCCTAAGTACAGTGAGAAACATCAGAAACATGATGTCACAGTGGAAGTGAGCAACCCCTGCAAACTTCTGCTTACAACCATAATCTTCCACACCACAAATCTGGTGCCATCTTGTTCCACACTGTACACCCATCTTTTACAATAAATCTTTTGAGTCAGTGACTGCAACTCTTTTCACTGAATAGTGGTATTGAATAGGTAAGCATACGGGCTATGTCAAGTGCTAATAGCTGTCAAGATGTGAAGTGGCACTTCTCTTGACAGCGGTCAGCGTTATACTGTCAGTGTTGATATTGAGAGAGATTAGATAGATGTAGCTATCTTGCACAAATTATAAGGATTAATAAAACACAGACACTGCATATGTTCTATTTACTTATAATGGCCCAAATTCATCTGTCTGTCTACCAACCTGTCTAGGTTTTTATACTTTCCCCTTCACTATTGTGTCTGAGCATTCTTTCCCTCATTGACTCCCAGACAATTTCAGTGGAGGTGGATAGAGCTAACTGATAGCAAAATCTGACCCCGAAATTGGAGACTGACATATATTAAAAGAACACATGTCAAATATAGGATTTCATTTATTAAAATATATTTCACTGGGAAATAATTTCCTTATGTTTCCCCTCCATATGGGAATCTCAGACCCTCTTTCTCCAGCACTTGGATAGTTATAGCCATACGTTGCCTTCTGAATTTGGTTTTTTTCTATTTGTCTTCTCTGTATTTTTGTTCATTCTGTACATAGAAATTGGAGAGTTGGGATGAAGCAGTTAAGAGACTTCCTGCTAGCTACTGCCAGATAAGACTGCCATGGTTGTAACAGTTAGGAGAGCAGTCTGCCAAGAGACTTAAAATTCTGTTTTCACTTCCCTTTGATATAGAAATTGATCAGATTGTGGCTAGGCACAGTTACAAACTGAATTTTTCTAGACTGGGTCCCTGGAATTAGAATAAGGACACAGATACATGCATACTGATTGTGTATGTGTGTTTTTGTGAGGCTCTGTGGATAGCAGAGCTTTTAAAGTGCCAAGTCAAACATAAAGCCCTGTAGCCAATAAGTACTATGATACAATTTTCTAAGTTGAGACCTTTACAATATTGATGTGTCACTAGAGAAAATTAGTCACATAGTTGCACCTGTTTCAAGATGGTGCTGAAGCAACACCTGTGTGCATGTGAGTTCCCTGCTGACTAACAAGTCTCTCTCTCTAGTTTCTGCTCAATTTGGTGCTCAAATCAGCTTGCATTCTCAAGCAGCTTGTAGATCAACATCTGCATTTCACCTGGTATGAAACTTTGCAACAAAGCAGTATTGAATCTATACTTTGAAAGACCTTTAGTTTTTCAGGCTGTCTCAGAATCCTGCACCAGAGCAGCAGTTTTGGGATGCACTGTAAAGCATGCTGGACTTTGGAACCAAAGGCAGGTTTAGGTTAAAATGTAATAAGCTCCAGGTCAAATGTCAGGGCGTACGCTACCCCCGCACTCAGTCCCCTTCTAGAGGATTTATTTTCACCCCATTTCCTTTCCTTTCCAGTTTAGGTTCTACCTTACCCAACCTCATTTCTGCATCATGAACTAGCCCTGATAGCTCGATCCATCCCATTTCCCCAGTTGCCAAACTTCTCATTGCTAACAAAAAACTCCTGGGGGAATTCTGCACCAAAAAATTAAAAATTCTGCGCACAATATTTTAAAATACTGCAAAATTCTGCATGTTTTATTTGTCAAAATAACACAATATAATCATACAAGTTTCAATTATTTTGGTAATTTATTTCAAAATACCTGTCAGCAAGTACGTCTGTAACAATACAGACAACAAACAAAGATTCAGGATATGTTTTTTGACAGATAGATTCCTTACTAGGCATATTAATACAGAATTTGAGTAATAATTCATTTCCTAAACACATGGAAGTTAAGTTACAAATACTTGGTAACCAATACCCTGCATTTCAGTTATAATCCTGGATTTTCATTTAAATTACATTATAGAAGACCAAATACCAAAATAAAAATAAAGTAGAATGTCATTTTAAATTGCTCATTTTAATTACTATCAAACAAAACTGTAGTTAAAATTCTCAGTTCTTCCTACAAAAGATGCTGCACACAAAGCATATTAGTGCACTTTACATGAAGTGCTGTATACACATTATAGATCTGACTCATGCCCTCATGGATCCTCACTGCAGGATCCAGGTACAAGTTACTCTAAAGTAGGAGAGATGGGGAGGAAGGCAGAGAGCAGATTAGTCAGTTGAGAGAATGCATTAGCTTAGTGGGGTCTGTCCCCAGTCTCTTCCCAGGGAGAGGTGCGGGTGCTCCCTGCTTCTCTGAGGGCTAATGGACCCCAAGACCCACTTAGCTACTCCTAACCCCTCTCCCTTCTTCAGTTCTCCCTCCTTCAGGATCTTTGCCACAGGGACTGTTCCCCCTCAGCTGCTCCTCCCACACTCACTGCCCCCTCCCTCGAGGCACAGCCCTATGCCCTCCCCTCTCCCTTCCCCTGGATATTGACTCTCCTTCCCCCGGCTCCAACATCCCTCCTGCTCCTGCGGTCCTGTGCTCCCTCTGCTCCCTGCCACCAATGGGGACCCTCTGCCCCCCCCCCACCCTGACTGACCCCTTTCTTGCCTGCCCCACCCCAAGATGCCCTAGTGCAGCAGAGGAAACTGGCCACAGGAGCTGCAGCCAGAGAACCCTGGCTCCTGGAGGAGGGGACCTGGCTGCACGGCGCTGCAGGTAAGAGTGCCCCTGCCTGGGATATGAAACTTGAAGGGGACAGGTGTCCCCCTGCCCACCCTAAATGGCATCCCCAGCCAAGGCTCCCCATGGCTGCCCCACAACTGCTTGTGTCATAGAAGATTAGGGTTCGAAGAGACCTCAGGAGGTCATCTAGTCCAGCTACCTGCTCAAAGCAGGACCAACACCAACTAAATTATCCCAGGGCTTTGTCAAGTCGGGCCTTAAAAATCTCTAAGGATGGAGATTCCACCACTTCCCTAGGTAACCATTCCAGTACTTCACCACCCTCCTAGTGAAATAGTGTTTCCTAATATCCAACCTAGAACTCCCCCACTGCAACTAAAGACCATTGCTCCTAGTTCTGTCATCTTCCACCACTGAGAACAGCCTAGCTCCATCCTCTTTGGAACCCCCCTTCAGGTAGTTGGAGGCTGCTATCAAATCCCCTCTCACTCTTCTCTTCTGCAGACTAAATAATCCCAGTTCCCTCAGCCTCTCCTCATAAGTCATGTGCCCCAGCCCCCTAATAATTTTTGTTGCCCTCCGTTGGACTCGCTCCAAATTGTCCACATCCTTTCTGTAGTGGGGAGACCAAAACTGGACGCAATACTCCAGATGTGGCCTCACCAGTGCCAAATACAGGGGAATAATCACTTCCCTCGATCTGCTGGCAATGCTCCTACTAATGCAGCTCAATATGCAATTAGCCTTCTTGGCAACAAGGACACACTGCTGACTCATATCCAGCTTCTCATCCACTGTAATCCCCAGGTCCTTTTCTGCAGAACTGCTGCTTAGCCAGTCAGTCCCCAGCCTGTAGTGGTGCATGGGATTCTTCCTTCCTAAGTGCAGGACTCTGCACTTGTCCTTGTTGAACCTCATCAGATTTCTTTTGGCCCAATCCTCCAATTTGTCAAGGTCACTCTGGACCCTATCCCTTCCCTCCAGCGTATCTACCTCTCCCCCCAGTTTAGTGTCATCTGCGAACTTGCTGAGGGTGCAATCCATCCCATCATCCAGATCATTAATAAAGATGTTGAACAAAACCGGCCCCAGGACTGACCCCTATGGCACTCCGCCTGATACTGGCTGCCAACTAGTCATCGAGCCATTGATCACTACCCGTTGAGCCCAACAATCTAGCCAGCTTTCTATCCACCTTATAGTCCATTCATCCAATCCATAGTTTTTTAACTTGCTGGCAAGAATACTGTGGGAGACTCTATGAAAAGCTTTGCTAAAGTCAAGATATATCACGTCCACCGCTTTCCCCATATCCACAGAGCCAGTTATCTCCTCATAGAAGGCAATCATGTTGGTCAGGCATGACTTGCCCTTGGTGAATCCATGTTGATTGTGCCTCATCACCTTGATCTCCTCCAAGTGCTTCAAAATGGTTTCCTTGAGGACATGCTCCATGATTTTTCCAGGGACTGAGGTGAGTCCCCCAGTTTCTCCTTCTTCCCTTTTTTAATGATGGGCACTATATTTGCCTTTTTCCAATCGTCTGCAAGACGGACACAAAGACAGGGAAGGGGCATACATTTGGGCTGCCTCCCAGTGAGGAGCGCAGGCCACTGGCTGCACAGAGGTGGGGCATTACCCTGCAGCCCCCCTCCTCTCAGGACACAGATTTGGCAGCGAGACTGCACCCAACCTTGACATATGCCCCATGCCTGCCCAAGAAACATCCCGGGGCCCTGACCCTCTGCACCAGGTGCACTGGGATACTGAGCAAGAGGGACAGAGTCTCACATGCATGCACAGCACCGCCCCATGAGGCGGTGATTTGTGTCTCCTCTGGCTGCTCCCAATGCCTGAACTAACTTGCCCGCTTGGGATCATTACCGGGTAGGGGCACGTGACCTCTCTTGCAGCTTCCCTTTACTTCCCCATCAGAATCTATTATTCTGTGGGGAAACAAAAATATCTGCAGGGGGACATGAATTCTGCACATGTGCAGTAGCGCAGAATTCCCCTAGGAGTAACACAAGTAGCCCACAGCATCCTCCAACCTCCCCCTTAACTGGTTGTCTCCCCTTCTCCTCTAATTCTCTCTTCCAATATTCTTTCCCCCTAGTTCTCCAGATTTGTAACATGGGAGTTAGTGATACCCTAGCAAAATCCTGCAGGAGTTGAGCACTCCCTTTCCTCTAGGCCACATGTGGGACTGTATTTAATTGACTCTCTTGCCCTTTTTGAATCCCATTTCTCTTCCTTAGTTTATGATGTCAAGGCCTTTCCATTAATAAAACAATAAAATCCTGCTCCACAGGTCTCTTATTTTCTCTGAATCATGGTCTTTGCATTTGATGTATTTATTCATCTTTCTATTGCTTTTCTATGTCCATCACCATAGTATCTAAATGCCTCACAAACCTTTACAAAACCCCTCTGACGTAAAGAAGCATTGTTATCCCTATTTTGCAGCTGAGGCATATGACTTGACTAAAGTCACATAGGAAGTATAACACAGCTGAGATTAGAAACCAGATTTTCCAATTCCCAGACCATTTGCTTTGGTCCATTATCTTTGACTCTTCTTCACCTCTGTTCTTGCAGATCAGAAGACACTATCTGCATGAGATATTGATACCTACATGCTTTCCTAGTGTGTTCTGAGACCAGATGTGAAATGTTTTGTGTTAACCTGTGAAAGACAATATTAATACAACTTATTTATTTCAGATCTATATAGTAAATTAGAAAATATTGCAGTGTAAGAGACAGAGGAACATGAAGCATCATGTTCTACTGAACTTTTTAGGCCCTTTGAGCCAAATTCTGGTCTGTTACCTACCTACCATCCTTTGAAGCTAATGTGTTTAAAGGAGAGCAAACTTTGGCCCTGTTGTTTCAATGATCAAAATAAGACACTTTTTTATTGTTAATATTTAAGTCAAATTAAGAAAAATAGAATCTATTGTTATATAGGAATGCAGTTTGTGAAAGGCACCACCTTTCTCAGCTACTGCATTACTATCAGGAAACAGCTCTGGAAGATATTTTTGCCCCAAAAAATCATAAGGATAATTTAATAGAAATTCTATATTCTATTCTAATGCCTATAATACTGTGTGTGTGTGTGTGTGTGTGTGTGTGTGTGTGTGTGTGTGTGTGTGTGTGTGTGTGTTCATTTAAGTGTGATGTCTTGATGAAATTGCTTTGGGCTATATAATAAGAAGCCATTGTTTCCATAATCCACAGGATCCAATGTAATATGGCCAGTGTCATTAGTGAATTTCACTGCTGTATCTATTATTATTGTACTGAGTAGTGCCCGGAAGCCTTAGTCATGATTGAGGTTTCATTGTGCCAGGTGTTGTGCAAATAGTTGTACAAACAGATGGGGCTGGAGTTGGCAAAGTGATTTGTGATGCCTCCATTTTTATAGTTGTCCAATTTGAGACACCATAAAGGGGCCTAATTTTCAGAGGGTCCCATGAATATTTGAAAATAAAGCCCCTAAAGGTGATTCCTACCCTGAAGAATATACAGTGTAGGAAGATAAATGGAATAAGAAGGGCGGGAGGATAAGGATACAGTTAAATCTGGACAGCAGTAAGATGTTCACCAACCATTCTAACTCCAAAAAACAAGCCCTTCTAAGTTACACTAGTTCATTAGGACAGTGCTGTTCTTCAGAGTCATTAGATTTCCACTGAAGGGTGAACCTAAAAACATTTGTTCCCCAAATCAGCCAGTTGCATTCTACAGTAGAACCTCAGAGTTATGATCACAAACTGACTGGTCAGCCACACACCTCATTTGGAACCAGAAATATGCAATCAGCAGCAGAGAAAAAAAATAAAATAAAAAAAGCAAATACAGTACAGCACCATGTTTAATGTAAACTACTAAAAAAATAAACGGAAAGTTGTTGTTTTTTTTTTTTAAAGAGTTGACAAGCTAAGGAAACTGTTTCTGTGCTTGTTTCATTTAAATTAAGATGTTAAAAGCAGCATTTTTCTTCTGCATAGTAAAGTTTCAAAGCTGTATTAAGTCAATGTTCAGTTGTAAACTTTTGAAAGAACAATGTTTTGTTCAGAGTTATGAACATTTCAGAGTTATGAACAACCTCCATTCCTGAAGTGTTCATAACTCTGAGGTTCTACTGTACTATGAAGACTGCTTCTTCTATTGTTTACTGTGATACATTGCCAGCCACCATTTCCTTCTTCTCCATGTCTTGGTTTTCTCCCTTGCTGCATCCTCCCCCTGTGGTGGGCAACCTGTGGCCCGTCAGGGTAATCCGCTTGCGGGCCGCGAGACAGTTTGTTTACATTGACCATCTGCAGGCACGGCTGCCCGCAGCTCCCAGTGGCCATGGTTCGCCATTCCCAGCCAATGGGAGCTGCGGGAAGCAGCGGTCAGCATGAGCCTGCGGCCCGCGCCACTTCCCACTGCACCCATTGTCTGGAAACGGTGAACCATGGCCACTGGGAACTGTGGCCGGTCAATGTAAACAAACTGTCTCGCGGCCCACCAGCGGATTACCCTGACGGGCTGTGTGCGGCCCACGGGCCGCAGGTTGCCCACTACTGGTCTACACACTTCAATAGGTGGATGGGACATTCTAACTTGCTTTTTCTTGCTCCTTCCCAGTGTTGATTTCTGCATTGTCCACTCATTGGTGATGTCACTCTCTATAATTAAAGAATGGTTTTGCTGTTCCTTCTGCAGGCTTTGCCTGGTACCTTTGGCAGTGGTGGGTAGATTAATCCCAGAAGAACCCCATTGTATCAGCATTTAAGGCAATCTGAAAAAATCAGTAGTAATAGCATTGATTAGTGCCCAAGGCCCCATTATTCCTTTGTACTGTACATAGTTTAAAGGACCAACATCTGTTGCAAGGATAAAAAGAAACGAAGAAGTTGGAAGAGCTCTGTGTATAGGCAGAGTACAATACAGCACTACAGTACAATCCTGCTTACAGTAATTCAGGCAAAGCAATCTTCCTTCACTATCCACTGTAATCGATTCTTCAGTGTGATAAAAGTAGGAGGGTTGCCAGAGTCTGCTTGAGAGAAAGGTTGAGAAAGTACTGTTGTCTAAGATTTACCTAGTACAGTGTAACTGTTTCAGTAGAGCCTTGAATGTCAGTGTGAAGTACTGCTTGAAGCATTGTAATTAAGAAAGCATGTATGGACTAAAAACTAATCAGTGCTATCCCTTTGTAAGCTGAGAAAAAAAATATCTTTCCTTGTCAGCATGGGAAATTTCAACATTTGCATTTCTTTACAAATTGTCACTCTCTATACATATTGACTTTTGAACTATGGGCCTTGCAAGCAGGAAAATGCCTTTATTTTGTCACATATGCATGAAATTAGTACATAAATACAGAGACTATATTTGTAATTTAATTGATCCATGGGATTGTCAGATGCTATTTGAATGTTTAGAGCAGAATAGGTGGCAAAGGATTTTTCTTGCTGGTAACAGAATAGAAATGGAAATGCCTCATAACTAGCTGGTGTTAAATGGTCATTTCTCAAGATGCCACACAGTGAGCACACTCCTGCAAAGTGTTGAGGATCTACCAAAAGATTCTCATAGAAGCTAATGGGAGAGTGCTCAGTATAAAAAGGATCAGGCCCGGAGGAAAAAATAACTTTTGTTTTTCCCTTTAATTGTTTAATGTTGTGAAATGCGTATCACCTAATCGAGGTCAGATCCCACTGTGTGAGATGATTTGTTGACTTCCACTGGTTTTTATATTTAGTTTAGAGACTTTATTCTCTTTAACTAAGATTGCTTGTTCTCCTTTCCTGAACAATGTGGTTTTATTCATGATCACGGTGTAATAAATATATGTAAGGCCAAAGTTTATTTTCCTTATGGAGATGCCATGTATTTTAATTGGTAACTAAGTAAACTGACTAAAAGCTAGAAAATTGGAAGTGTATTCAAAATTTTGAGGTTTTTGATTTTTAAGCATTGCAGCCTGAATATGGAGAACTTAACCTAGGCTGAATAAAAGCAAAAACGGTGTTGTAAGCAGCGGATATTATTGTATAAAATTTACTGCAAAGACGAGTGATATGAATAGAAAATGTATACAGTAGCTTACTGCATGCTAGCAGGTCTTTTCTGGGCTCCTAAATGTTAACTGGATAGTAATGTAAGTTATTACACTCATTAAATTAGGCCACAAACAAGTCAACAATGATTCAGCAAAATGGTTTTGTTTGTATAGTGCAAGGAAGTCTGATAGATATCCAGTCAAACATTTATGGCTAAATGGATGAAGATTTTAACATTACAGCCTAATAAAAACCCCATACTGTGTGATTAAATAAGAGGGAAAGCAGTAAAAAAGAGAAAGCATAATGATGGTAACATGTAGGTCAGTTACAATTTAATTGTCATTGCACTTCATTGCTAACATATCAATTCTCTGCTGCTTAGCTGAGCAGAAAACAACAACTTAACATGTACAGTGGGCCCACTGACTACTCGTCAAACCCCACTTCCATCACCTGCTTTTGACTACTTCCTTAACAACCACATGAAGTCTTCCTGCTTTAATAGGATAATCTTGCTGAAAGCTCCTGCTGATTGTGTCCTCCCTACGTTCAATGCATCAGTGATCAGTAAATTTACTTCACACTCTACATAGATGCTAAAATTAGATTGTTTGCATTACAACTTTCAATACTCCTGGAACACAAACACCTGCTTGCAGATTTATATTGTTTTGATTTAAAATAAAGATAGCCTTACAGTGGCAATACTCTGATGTACTATATTGGAGTAACACAATGGCTGATCATTTTTCTTACTTATCCCATTTATACTATATCTCCTTGCCATGTAAGGTGTAGCTTCATTATCATTAATTGGAGCTTTAGAGACACCATAGACATTTATTCCTGCCAACTTTTCCAGAAATTTTTTTTTTTTTATTTTTTATTTTTTTCAATGTTACTGAGTAAAGCCAAGTGGTTTAAAAAAGAGAGAGTGAGAGAGAGAGAAGAAAAAAAAATGGCATCTATTTATTTATGTATTTTAATCTGTATAATTCATAGAGATTTCAAAAAGATTTTGGATTTGGCACCTGTTAAAAATGTTAGCTCTAAAGGACTGTCCGTCTAGCTCACTTATGCTGATCTATAGTAAAGATTCAACAGAGTACATACCCAAACTATTAATTCAGGTGCCTAAGGTGACATTTTAAATCCAGCTTTGCACAGCCTATTTTTATATAGAATAGAGCACTGCTCTCGGCTTTTTTTTTTAAATGATCCAGCAGGAGCTACAGAACTTTATTAGGATTATTAGAAATGTCTGTTCAAAGCTTCATTTCATGTAAGGTTGCTGGGAAGCAAGCCCACCGCAAAAGCATTAGTTCAAAATGTTGCTAGGGTTAATTCCCCTCTCCTCCCCCGCCCCAAAAAAAAAGTTTTCTTTTTTTTTATCGTAATGATTAAGCGACTGAGCTAGCAGAAGATAGCCATGGCTTTCAGAGCTGTGGAAACCTTGGAGCAGCAAGGCTAATGGCTCTGTGTTGGAACAAAAAATGTGTGAAATTAATTAATTTATATTTAACTTTCTGTTCACGAGTGCAGAGTGCTCAATTTTCAATCATGAGCACTTAGAGTGTCTGGTGCCATATATGTGCACTCATTTTGGCATCTAGTTTCTCAAATATCCATTTTGGCACTACTATAGTAGTTTTACACATCCTAACACAGAAACAAGTGACCTAGCATTTCAAAATTAGACTCCACATCTGGTTTCAGACAAAATACGCTCATCTAATAAGACACCATGTTACAAAACAAAAAAATCCAGGCTTTTCCATAAAAACAAGTCCTGTAAAGGTACAGATACCAAGACTTCTAAAGGAACATAGTAACATTCCATTACTGCAGTCACCACAATGGCTTTTCCCGCATTATTGTCCTAAATATCTCATTTTACTCATCTAACTCTTTTTAACCTATCTAGAAATGTTATCTCAATGGAAGTCTGATGTTTAAAAAAAATTGTGAGAGATTAAAGAGAGATTTTGGCCTGTTCCAATGATCATTGCAGTTAATGGCAGTCTGTCCAGTGATTTCAACTGGCATTGGTTTAGGACCTTGATTAATTTCCAGAAATGTATGACTAAAAGGGATGCCTCAATACAAGATACTCAGGGCAATATATTTGCAATACTTCTTAAATGTCACTGTGCTGGGTACGTGTAACTGGCTACTTGATGGGCAGTTTTATAAATATCATTTCTTTAGGTCATTGTCTGACAGTCTGCTAGTGCACAAGGACCCTCCTATCATCGCTTGCACCCTGCACACCATCCTGTTACAATTGCAGCCCTTACGCTCTATGAAGCACCGGGACTGTTTCTTGTGGTCACGCATCATCCCAAAAGGAAGAGAGCTCTAGACCCTTCGCTCCTTTGCATTGATCTATAGAGCAGAACTAGCCAACCTAGCGTAATGTGCTGCATCCTGTGAAGGGGTTTAAGCAGCTAGGAACTCAAGGAAGCATTCTGTCTTCCAGTACCAGAATGTCTCCTATAGCCTTATGCTGCAGGGTGCCTCTACACAACTACTCAGCATATCCACTGCCTAATGGGCACAAGAGAGCCCTACAGAAATAATGCATACTGGTGGCTTTAGAGTAAGTGGCTTACAAAAGCCAGGCTAGATAAAATGGCCAGATGTTGTGCTCAGAAGGTTTATTGGGAGTCAATAAAGGCAGCAAAGGCCCATTTTCTGAGTATGCTCTTGAGGGTTTAGTAAGATTAATGTTTGTGGTGCAGGGCTATAAGGGACCAATCCAGTATTGCGTATTGCCCATACCGGTTTGTTACAAATGGGATAAAAGATGAGGCAGGACCTAGTGCTTGATTCGCTCCCACTAGTGTAGGGGAAAGCAGTTTCTACCCCACTGTGCTGCTGGTGACAGCTGCACCCAAAGAGGATTCAAGCCCCTGAACACAATAGCAGGATGGTGGCGGCCCACTTTCTGCCCACCAGAAAGCCACTTCTGGACCTCCCCAGGAGTTAAGTGTTGTGGGTTGGTTAAACATGACATCTCTGGTTTAGATAGACTTTCCACTGCTGCAGGCCTGCAGCCCGTGTTCCTCTGGTTGCTGCTAATGTATTCCCAGGGTAAATCAAGCCCGCAAGTTGGTTTTGGACAATGTCTGTAATCATGACTCAGCAGCAGCAAGAAACACAACAACAAAGGATTTGTCACAAAGTTCCTCCTCAAGTTTATTGAGGTTTTTAGGAGAGCAGTGCTTATAAGAAGAGGAAAAACTAGCTGTACTTACCCAGAAAACAGAGAATTCCCAGCCTGAGTGACAGCATAGCCATGTAACAGCTGTTGTGAAGTTCTGCTTGCTCGAAAGCCTCCCCTTCATTCTGATTACCAAGAAGTAATTTTATAATTGTATTCCCTTTTGGGGCCATCACTCTCTAGCCCTGTTGTGTGACTCTGCGCTGGTTGCTTGTTATCCAGTAAGGATTTTTTAACGTCTCACAATGGTGTAATGAATAACTAGACCCCTTGGGTCTGGGTATTTTGGGAAGAAGAAGAGCACCTGAATTTTCCTGTTAAGTGAAACTACCCACCATGACACAAACTTGCAGCAACTTTGGCCTTCTTAGGCCTATGACCCTCCATTAAAAAGTTTGGCTAATGGGACTGATGCAAAGCTGATAAGCTAGAAGAAAAATGTGGTTTTTCCAAGGAGCAGGTAATATTTTCATAATTTGTAACCTTATTGCCTGCTGACTGAAGGGATGCCAGGCTTGGTTATAGTCACTCTTATATTCAGCATCATGGGAGACCAGATCAGTAATGTTCTATACTCTGTACCTGTGTACATACCCCAGAGCACATCATGTTTCTCCTGAGAAGGTGGATGCAGCCTGCATTACCTGGTTTGCAAGTAGGGCACATGCTTCCTTAACCAGTGTGCTTGGTACTATTTCATATCTATGTGAAACTGTGACACAAATTTAGGTAGCTTATTAGATTGATGATTGATGACAGACAAAAAAGGATGTACAGTTACTCACTGACATTCATGCTTGCTTTTTAAATATCATACTGTATTGTTTCAGATCTTGATTTTACACTCAAGTGCTTAAGCTCCACATTAGCACACCTCTTCCCCCTCCTCTAAATGAACACATCCATTTTAATAGACTAAGTATTCCAGTTTTTTTGAACAACTTCTGTATTTTCCTCCACTTCTTTCTCCTCTTCATTGCATACCTCTCACCCACACATTAACAACTCTTTTATCCATTAATTGTAACTATTTCCCTCTCCGTTATGTTGGACCCCAGCTATTTCTTTATTTCTTTCCTTATTAAATTATGTTTACCTGAACACATCAGGTTCATTTCACCAAGGCAGGATGTCCCATTAAGCATGACAAGTAGAAGGTTGTGAGATTAATGCCTTTCTTGAGCTTGAATTAGTGTGTCAGCAGCTTTTCAGACCTGGGACCACAGAACATAGGAAGCGTGCCATAATGGACCTTAGCCTTTAACTGAACTGCTCTAATATTATTCCTATAACAAGACTACTTTTAAAGAGGCTCATTATTGGCTTCATTAGATATGTTACTTGCATCAGTGGCTGTAGTTACTCGTATAATATGGAAGAGGTTAACATAGCATATTTTTTATGTATTATATGGCATATAGCTTGAAGTAGCCAAAAGGTTTATGGCAATGTAATTGGTAGTTAGTGTGAAATTTGTAAGACAAATAGACAATACCTAGGGTAACCCCTATAATCCTCTCCTTTCCGTTTTTTACAGCCACCAAAGGGCCTCATTAAAACAGCAGTCAGCACCTTAGTGAAAAGATACAGTGCTTATAGTGCCCAAATGTGACAGAAAATCTGCATTTTGTAAATCTGACACCTTTGATAGATTATACAGTGTGAAGCCATTGCTTCTAAGCATTATGATAACGCTTAAGGTTCTCTTCTGAATCCAACCGTGCTATATTCACTGGATATAACAATGTGAAAAAAGAACTAGTTGAATAAAATAAAGCAGGGAAGATGGAGATGAGCCTCTTTCTTTGATACAAAGCTCATCTCATGTAATGGGACTAGAAAGCAATAGTGGTATTCCCAAACATTACTTATATATGGGGATATGTACTTGTTAATATGGGCAAAATGACTGTTAAATGTATTAATGCAAAATATATGATAATTAAACAAACTTCTAGATCCTTTAATGGCTATTTAAAAAAAAATCATATCTATAATACTGGTTGGAATGAGATTTTTTTTGTTCATTTTAGAGGCCAAATTCTGCTCTCATTTACACTCTGTGTAAATAGAGAGACTCCGTAGACTTTAGTAAATTCAGTTCTCTGTCACACTGGTGTAAATCTGGTGCAACTCTGTTGATTTAAATGGAATTATGTCAGATAGTTACCAGTATAAATGAAAGAAGAATTTGGCCCTCTGTGTTTATTTTTATTAATAATCTGAAAGAACCATAAAAATGATAATAAAAATGCACAATCCAGGCTCCACATAGCATGTATGTGGTATGTGAAAACTCAATTCTTTAAATACATAATCTAGTTAGTTCTTTTTAACTATGTACAAATATATTTTGTAGAGAGGGCCATGTGGAACTGAACAAAAATGAGTTGTAAACATTATTCTAGGTGCCTTGGTTACAGCAAAATAGTTTAATCACAAAAAGCAACCTCAGACAACTTGAGCTCCAAAGTTGTAACTGTGCTTCCCCTTTCCATTTAAGAGCTGGCTCCAACATTTAGAACTGCAAAAAGTGAAGAACTGACCAAAAATAAAATGAAAACTACTACCAATGTACTAATGCCTTCTAATCAGTTATAGTACAGGGGGTTCTTCAACATCTTGTTTGCTCAGTGGTTTGGAATATAGGTTAGAGTATTCATTTGGGCTCTAAATGTGACAACTCTTTACCTCTTCATTTAGTCACTGCAACAGTTCCTGTTTAAATAAGAGCTGCTATAGACAAAGAATAGGGGAGAAGTTTCACTTAAGTCGCTGACAAAATATAACACAGCTATTTCTATCTTAATCCCTTTGATTATTTCTGTAAATGCACCTTTCTGTTGTGCAACAGTAAGAATGCAAAACAAAAAGGAGGTAAATATAAAACCCTCTTACTGCCTTTTCACTGTTCCCTAACACAGTAGGGACCACATTCTGTACCGACTGATGTCTGACAGAACTCCCATTGACTTCTAATGGGGCAGAATCAGGCCTCAGATACCTACAGAATTGGAAGTAAATAATTCAAGGCAGTTCCATTGTTATGCCATTGAAAAAATAAAACCTGTTGATAGGGAATGAGTCTATACCAGTGTTTGTGGACTGAAATATATCGCAGCTCAGTGTTTCATTTAAGTAAAAACAATATATAAGTCATACATTTGAACTCAATAGGCTAAACTCACCCTACTGTAACTCCATTAGATACTCTATGGAGTTACTCTAGAGGTAAATTGTGCCCCATGTTTATTATATTAGGGAAATATTAGGAAATTGAAATGTTCTTCATGAATTAAATATTTATTATTCAGAATGCGAAGGTCTCTATCAACTGGGATCTACAACTTTATAGTGTCTTTAAAAAGAGAAATCACATTTCTTTTGGGGTTGTCAGTTTTTGTTCATGACATTATGTCGACTTGTGAGTTTCTTCAAAGAAGACTAATAATTTTCTGGTTACAAAAGAGGTATCTCCCTAAATTATTGTTTGCTTGTTGTTGTTGTTTTGGTGAGTATTAGTATAATTGCTTGCAAAGGGGAACATTTCAATACAAACCTCAGAAAAAATGGTCTTTTGAGGGCAAGGAGGCCCCGCTAACAATGGTTTGAAAATACTATTTATATCTTCTGTTAAGGAGTCTATTTATTTTCAGATCGGCCATCAACTCTCAAGGTTTGGGAGATGTAGCTCCTCTCAGCTACATTCCTGGTTTGAAAGTTGTCTGGCAATTATTCTTTGCGAGAAGAAGAGATGTGGGTTATAAAAATGCACTGTTTAAGACTATCAGTAAAGAGAAACAAAAATATCTCACTCTTGTTTACTGTTGATAATCAGTAGGCTAGTTGTCTGGCTGTACCAAAAGAAGGAGAGGATACACTTGATATGGATTTTAATCAGGATGCAACTTTATTATATAGATGTCTGGGACGACCCGGCAGATAAAGTGTACAGTGCAGGCAAATCCATGTTTATTCAAATCATTACCACCTTTTGCAGCAGTTTCTGACATCATTCCCTCCCTCCACCCCGGCCATAAAGCACAGCTGCCTTCCCTCAGCAAGCCCAGACAACGTTCCCCCCACTTTAGGTGTGGTGCAGTCAATCTTGGCATTAAGGTTGCCTTTAGACTGAAAGGTGCATGGAATTCAGGTGGTAGAACTGGAGAGGCCTGCTTTCATGTCATACAAAGTGCTGGCCCTTTTTTCTCAACTGCTGGTCTTATCTCTACTGGAGTAATTTGAATACTTACCACAATACTACTTTAAAAAATGATTAAAGCTTTAGTGCTGGAAAAACTTTTGCAAATTCCAGATACCCTGGAGAGTCAGCCTGTGTGTGTATTTGTGTTTCTTGTAAGGGAGTTAGCCATCCCTAAAAGCTAAAGAAAGGTCTTATTTAATCTTACATGAAAATATGGAGCAGTACATAACAAGTTGCCTCAGTTCTAGGATAACAGAACTGATCTGAATTTAAAAACAAAAACAAACCATGAACTGGCTTATGTGTAGGTAATAATATTTTAATCAGACAGAAAAAATCTTTCAAATTAATTTTCCAGCAAAGTCTAGTTTTTGATCAATTCCATTACTTGCACTGCAAAATAAGCTAAAAGAGGGCATTTATGAGTATCATGTCTGGGTTTTTCAATTCGGTGGATTATTCACATCTGTTAGGTGAGAATTACAGAGTGCTGAAATAATGTATTCTTATGTTTTAGATCTATCACTGCCAAGGGCTACTGAATAGTAAGTATCAACATCTGTATTACTTCTTTGAGTTTTCTGATTAAATGTGTCTAAATATTTCAGATGCTATTGGAAATAAAAAATAAAAGTAGTTTCAAGCCGCAGTCTGATGTAGGATTTCAATGAAACATATTAGCAGCAAGCATTAGTTAAGGGATTGTATGTGCAATTAGCCCTAATAACATTAACCTGGTGTTGTGATTTGTATTATTGAAAGGACGTTAGGCTCTTGAAACTGTAAATAATGGAATAAACATAAATAAAGGTACCTGTATTTTGACAGTGATGTTCCACCTCTAGTTCCCTGCACACACAAAAATCATTCAAATGCCTTTTCTTTCTCTGACAAAAATATTCATTAAAAACATTTCACTGTGCTGCCTTTTAATATAGCGCGGGCATTCAACCTGCGCAGGAAGCTTCCTGGAACCACACAAATACTGTGTAATTATCTCGTGGCTCCCTGCTGGCTGCTGCATATTCCAAGCACAAAGTGAGCAGCACATTTCTAGAGCCTGACTTCTGTCTTCATTGTCCCTGCTTGGAATATGAAGCTCCACTTCATTATAGCAGACCTGATCAAACTTGATAGATTTAGCCATTATTCTTGACTGTGTCAACTTTCTGCAGCTTTTTTTTTTCCTTGGGCTCTTTTGTTTTGCCACCCAGGGAATGCATCTTATTCCTAGGCTGTCTCTCTTTCTCTCTCTCTCTTTCTTTTTCTTTTCTTTTTTTTTTTTTTACTCAAACAAACCAAGCTTTCAGCAAATAATGCTCCTTGTGCATCATGTGATTCAAGGAAAATAAGGCTTGCAATTTTTTCTCAATTGTCCTTTATGATTTTTATTGACTATTTTTTTCAGTTTGTTTCTATAAAAAAATTATGCTGCAATATTGACGTACAATACAGGAAAAGCTTTGAAAATCCTTTTTTTTCTGTTAGTGGTACAATAAATTTGGCATTGTGATTTTTTTTTGTCTGTTTGATGACAATCTTCAAGTAGCACTTTAGAGTTCATATTTTTAAGAATCATTCAGACCAATGTATTTTGTCAAATTTTATAAATCATTAATTTGTTTAGTTAACCTACAGATGTCTCTCTACATTTTTTTGCAAAAGGCATTAGATCATTCTCTGAGCAAATACAGATGTTGATACAACTGGTTTACCATAACGGATTACTCTGTAGTTTTTGGGAGTTGCTATGCAACAATAGAGAAGTGCAACATAGCTATAACAAATGTTTAAAGTATTGAGTAAAATAAGCAGCATTATCATAGTTAGTATAACACAGATCCATCAAATTGCCACAGAAGAAGTTAACCAATATGTCAGAAATTTACTACTGAATTTAAAATACTTAAAGGGTCAATTCATCTTTACGATAGTTAATGAACATTTTGTGATGAAGCTTTTCAAGCTTTAAGTTTTAATTATAGCACTGGTTATATTAGAGAATACATTTGACAAGCTTTATAAAAATGTGGAACAATGGTTTGGAATTAATTTTTGCTTATTAAGTAACAATTATGAATACAGTTAAAACTTTGGAGAGAAAAAGGTTTCCCTTTTTTGTTCCCCTTTTGTTTGCAGATGAAAAGGTAAAGGATGTGTTATAATTTCCAACAAGTTTACTAAAGGGTTCCTATTGAGGTTTATTATATAGTACCATGTAAATACTGATAGGAATTGGGATGGCTTAAATTTAGTATTATCCTATTTAAATTTTAAAAAATCATTATTTTTAGAGTGGCATTTTCAGTCTCACCAAAAGCTTCTCGGCATCTTAAAATGTAAATTGCAGAGAAGCAACACAAAGGATAAAGAGAAGATTTTGAAGGCAATCACAGTGATCACTTAATTCAGTCTCTGCATATCCACTTGGCATAAGGTAATTAGAGTGCCACATTGCTGTAAAGACAGAAAGCTTAGGGTACCATTCTGACTCACCCAGACGATAATACATGATTAGAAGTCAGTGACAGATCACAACTGCTGAATGACCCACCAAGGTCTTATCAAGGGCAAATCGCATAATTAGCATGCACTTCGCTGGCAGAGGAGTACAGTGCTATTGTTCTGGCACAATCAAATTAGCCCAGCCAATGAGGTCAATGTTCTGTGACCTTAGAGACATTTCATGTTTTATTTTTCTCCCTCATAAAAAAAGAAACAAAAAACACTTAAAACTGAGCTGAAGTTCTTATGGACACTGAAAAATATCTGTTATGAAGGCATTTTTGGAATACACTCCGCTGACTCCTTAGTTCATCATGTATGGAATAAAGGAGTCGGCTAATGCAGTCTGACCCTGAGGGACACATATGTAATGGAGCCACTTTGACAGAAATTCAAGCATCTAGTGAGGCCTGGAACTCAATTTATTTGCCCTGAATGCATCCACAGCATCATGCACATAACCAAAAAAAAAAAAAAAAAAGCCTCCTTGCAAACATAAAATCTCTAGTTCGTTATGATAATTAGCACAATTATCTTGATTTGCTCCCTTTATCTGTATTTTCCCCAAGGCTTGTCCATTTTATTTGCCTCCCCACCCCATTTCCTTAACAGAGCACTCAGCCCAGAGCGAGATTCACTGGGAATGGTAGACACCAACAATACTTCAGGCATCCCATCAGTGGAACCCTGCAAGCTGAGCACTGTGTAGTGCAATGTCACAGTTAAATGTCACATAAATACTCCTTTCCCTCCCTCCTACTAAAGGGCTGGGTCTTTCTTTCTGAAAGGTGAGGTATTCACCTGGTTAGTGGAGAACCAGAACTTCGCTGTCTACAGAATTAAGGCCTATGGCACTAGAACTGTATTGTGAGTCTCAAGGCCAGTAAGTCCCATGAACCTAATCCTTTGTGAGATGCTGAACTTCTCCCTTGGATGTGGCTTTCTCTTTGTTTTCTAAGCTGAAATACAGTTTTCAATTTGTTCACACACTCCTTAATTGTACATTCTACAGGAAAGGTGTTTTGACATTTGGTATAAGTGGGACTGTGTACCATTTTTGTATTATGGCTTCACCATTAGGTTGTGCACATTTTGAACTGCATATCCCAGCCATTTCTGGAAAACTGGATCAGAATGGGTCTATAATAAGCTCTCTCATGTGCACTCTTCTATCGCTTAAACCTGCCACTTTCACTGGCTTTGTTTGTTTGTTTGTTTTTATGCTGGGTTAAGTTAATTTGAGATTGGAACTCTAAGATGTTTACATGTCGTGAATTTAAAGATGAACTTTCATGTTCAGTCTAAAGAGAAATGAAAACACAATATTCAAATAGATTTTCATATACTTTCAAATATTCATTCCTAGGTCTTTTTCATACATGATCGTTGTTATCTACAATACTTGTGCATTAAAGGTCTCTTTTCAGTCCTCCTGCTCATTAATACTAATCAACCACAATTCTTTGGTTGTGACATCATAACTATTCTCACAACAACAGATAATAATGTTACAAACAGAGGACTGTGACCCTGTAGTTTAACATGCTAGGGAAGAGGTTGTGAGGATGAGATCTACTGTTTATAACATTATTTTCTTCTATAATGAGCCACTGCGGAAAGGATAACGGCCAATGAAAGCTAAACTGACTTATGTTTAAATAATATGTTTTCAAAGTGTCACTGAGCTTGAAAGTTCATCTTTGAGCCAATTAAGTAATTCCAGCTACAACTCGACTCGTTATATAATTGTTCTACTTTGTGATGCTTGAGCTCTAATAGGCATATCTTTTTGCAATTGTACTGTGTTGCTTGACCATTTCCAAACACATCTTTATTGGTAAATAAACAAAGGTTCTTTATTGACCTATGATTTATGAAACTGAGCTGCAAGAATTTATTAGAGAATTGTGTTTAAATTAATGCAGGGTCCTCCCCAAGAATTAATTCCTACAATACATTCCATTTATTGTATATGCCTAGGCCAAGTCAGCTAAGTACAGCAACAAAACTTTTCCTTGTCTGGCATAAAGATTACTACCAAAGGTCTTGTTGATTGTGCACATATAGGATCATTTTTTTCTTTGAGAATTAATATTGGTTGTCTTTAGAACTACAACAGTATTCAGTCTATTTATAAGTCATACACAATCACACACAGAAAAGTTATTCCATTGCTGGGTATTTAACCCATGTGGTAACTTTTTTTGATTGAAAAAGATAATATTATGTACAAAACCAGTTATTCTAATTATTCTAGACATATAAATAAATGAATCTAGGCTTTATAAATATAGTCTTACTTCTCAGACAGGCTGTAACTGCTTTTCAAATTTAGTGTATGTGTGTAAAGAGAGAGAGACAAACTGTGTGTATGTACATACATACTGAATGTGTATATGCATGTACCTATGTAATATATATAATAATTCATATTCCCGTAAACTTGGTAGACACTCCTTTCTTAGTCATACAGCCCACACCATGAAAGTCCCCTAACAAACAGGATTAAAATTCACTCCTTTCAACCATCCCAGGCATTTATTCCTTCCTTTTCATTGAGCTACATTTGTCTGATTTAACAAGATAAGATTTGAGTGCTGATGCAGCCCGTTGTTAATGTAGCAGCCGCATCCACCATACCATCGACACTCTGCATCAGAGGGATGCATAAATCAGGTATTCAAAAAAAAATTAGATATGCAGCACACCAGTTTTATAGTCCCAGCCTCAGAAATTGAAATGGCCCAGATTAATGTATTATATCTTACACACTGTCCGAGTGAATCAACTTTAATATATTGAACAGATTCGCAGAACAAGACTTTGTTATCTAAGGAGCACTCGGAAGAAGGAATTGACCTGAGGATTTGATTTGGTTCAGGTAGTTCATGTTGTACAGCAGCATTTGAATAGTTTCACATAAAAATAAAATTTGTATTAGAAATATTTCACATCATTCTGAGCTTGTTCATACTGGAGCTTTGCAGTTGGCAATATTATAGAAACAATGTCCATCCGAGAGATGATTTTAACCTTTGCTTCAGACATGTCAAAACAATATAATGTAATTGTAATGCAAAGTGCTGTTTCATACCAAGGGAGCTTGTACAGATTGACTTTAACTAGTTTAGGTTTATACTGAAAATGAAATGCCCATTGAATTTCATACACAATAGAGCCACCACCATTTACACCATTCCGTTCACAGAACATATGTTGTGTCTGAAGCCATGCAGTGAAATGGTTTCTTTTGTACTCTGTTGCCAATCCAAAAAGGGACCTTTACCTGTGTGATCAAGGACAGACGCACATTAAAATGGTGAGCTCTCCCCTTCCTTTTAGGGTTGGGATTGGCAACAATTGCCATGGCTAGAGCAGGGATTATGTGGGCATTTACCTACTGGCAAATAGAACAATAGCCTAATTGAGTGAGATGGAAGTGGGACAAGGCAGCAGAGAGCTGTTTGCTGAGAAGATGTGAAGCATTTCTAAGGCACAGTTTGCTCTGCTTTTTCCTTTGCTCTGACTCTTCTAGCTACAGTATAATCTACTAGTGATGGAAAACAGAAAGAACATGCCCATATCCTTAGGCAAGTGTTTCCATAGCTCTTCCTGCTAGTTAAGGTCTCATATCAATGCCACTTTAGAGTGGGTTACTGGCAGGGCTGGATTTAGGGGCAGGCGACCCAGGTGACTGCCTGGTATGCCAGGCTTGGGGTGTGCCGGGCTCGGGGTGCTGTTTTTGTTGTTAGCAACAAAAGGGAAAACAAACAATGGTGAGAACATGATGGAAAGAAACAGTGGCATCCTTGCGCTGATTCCAAGAGTTTTCTTCATGCCTTGTGGCTGCCATTCCCTCAACCAGGTTCTGTCAGATGTAGCGTCATCTTCTTTAGACTCCATATCTCTCTTTGGAGTACTGCAAAGGATATACATCCTGTTTTCAGCATCAACTACAAGGTGGAAGATCCTCACGGACAATGTTACTAATCTGACCATGAAGCCACTAAGTGACACTTGCTGGGAGAGCCACATTGACAGTGTAAGGCCAGTGAGATACCAAGTGACTGAGGTTTGCAACCCTCGGTGGAACTGGCGCAATCGAGTAAAACCGAGGCCGGAATCTGACATGAGGTGAAAATCCTGGCAAACCAGATCACTGACTTCAAATTTCTGGTCTCAATTGCATTTTGGCACAATATCCTGTTCCAAGTAAATGTTGTGAGCAAGGCACTACAAACACAGTCAGTGGATATTGCAACTGCTACTACTTTGATGAGAAGCTGCCTTGATTTCGTTGTGACCTACAAAGACAATGGGTTTGAAGGTGCCATCACTGCTGCCAGAGAAATGGCAGAAAACTTAAGAGTTGAGCCTACCTTCAAGGAAACTCATATTCATTGGAAGAAGAGACAGTTTGGTTACAAGGGCAGAGATGAGGTGACGGGAAGCTTGGAAGAAAAATTGCTCACTCAAAGAAAGGTTTGGAAAGGTTTGGACAAATGAAGCACCAAGAAAAGACCTGGAGTTTTTTGTATGACTTTTGTAAGCTGACGGCAGACGGGAAAACACTCTTGAATGATTGTATGGACCATCACCAGACGCTGACACATGGGAAATATTTGGATGTCAATGATAAAGACCTCTATGTTGAATTGGACAACATTCATCACATTTTGCCACACAGGAAGCACTCTCCACTCCAAGTTCTCCAATAATTCATGATGCAGAGTTGAAGGATACTTTTCCTAGTGTGTAGATAGTTTTGAGGATTCTGCTCACACTGCCAGTCACAGTCAGGAGTGGTGAGTGCAGCTTTTCGAAGCTCAGGCTCATTAAAACATATCTTCAATTGAGGATGGCCAATGAGAGACTGACATCGGTTGCTATTTTATTGCTTGAAAATGCCATCAGACAATCTTTGGATCTCTCTGAAGCATGATTCAGTTTGTGAGGGCAAAGGCTAGAAAAGTAACCTTTTGAACTAAAGGACTAGGGTTAACATTCTAAGGTTGTCACCTACTGTAACACTATTTAATACTGGTCCACCCAATCTTGGTGCACAGTTCAATTTCTTAATGTTAGTACATTTCAGTTATTCTTAAAATTAAAAAGTTTCTATAAGCTTAGAGGAAACAATTTTTTATTTGTTTATATATGGCATGAATAAATACAGATTTACAGATCTTAGCATGCACATTTATCATCTTATGAGACAGGGATAAATCATGCATGGAAATGGTGGACTGTGCTACAAATGCAATAAAAAATAAGGGGGGGCATCGAAGTTGCTCCTCACTTGGGGTGCCATTTGGTCTAGGGCCAGCCCTGGTTACTGGACGTTGTGCTGGAAGAGAAAGGTAAACCAGCTGTTTGAATTCACCCCAATTCATTCTCAATCCATGCTTCGGGAGTGTCCATGCAATGGGAAATGATAGCTTAACTCTTTTTCACACTTTTATTAAGGAGTAATTGTAAAGTGCTTGCACCAGTAATTTTGCTCTGTTAATTAGCACTGAAGAAGAACTCAAAACTGGAGTCATGAAAAAGTGTATTTGGTTCTAAGAGCCAGATTTTTAAAGGTATTTAGGCACCTAAAAATGTAGATAGGAGCCTAGTGGGATTTTAAAAGCATCTAGACACCTAACTCCCTGTTAAGTCAATGGGAGTTAGGCACCTAGGAGCTTCTGAAATTCCTACTATGGGAATCTGGCCCTAAGGGGATAGATGTTTTAAGCAGGAACTTTTGGAGCAGGGTCTTTATTTTTAGTGTTGAAAGAACAGATAAGGATAGCTTGTGTTGAAGTCTAACACAGCCATGCAGTGGCTAAGGGGAGTAAGACCTCTTTCGCCTCCGGACAGCTATGCTAGACTTAAGCCGATCATGGGTCCAGGTAAGTGAGATGGGGAGAGTACAGTGCACTGTCCCAGTGTTCCCCCCATCTCAACAAAATGGTCAGGCAGGGGAGGAGCCAAGGCTTTGATGTCCCTATGTGCTGGCCAATGCATCTGGCTGGCCATGGGGACAGAGGCCGTACCAAGGCAAGAGGGGAGTATTGGAGAAACTGTGCTTCACGGGGTGTGTCTGAGGCACAATGCCTCCTGGGGCAGAGCAACTTACTCAGTACCTTTAGCTTTGGGCTCTACCAAAAGGCACAATCTAGCCCTTACTAGTATGACAGTGTTGAAAACGTGCAATGAATTAACTCTCATCTTCATTTTATTAGATACATTATACACTAAACTACATGGTTTTGTTTTTTGTTTTTTAAATATTTTTCAATAGCAAAAATATAACTTATATTAATGTAAGGGACAAATACATTGGACCATGCATGTTATTTTTTAACATAAATGTAACATAGCAACAAATTAGATATCTAATATTTTTCAACATCTGAAGCCACTTTGCATGAATTACTGTTCCTCTCTTCATTGGGTCCGATCAAATATTATAGATCTATACTGAATAGAGGGAAAGACATTATTATCAAATCAATGTCTATTGTATGTGTCCCATAAGGAAGAGTCTTCAGGAAAACCGTAGCGTTCATGCAACCTCAAATTCAGCGAATTCACCATTCTGTTGTATATTTAATAGATAATCAACATAAATGACTGTCTTTTTGTGCTGTGCTTGTACTGCATGTAGCACAATAGGGTCCTGGTCCATGACTTGGATCTTAGGCACTTTAGTAATACAAATAATAAATAATAATTACCTTAAATACATGTACGAATACTAAATTTAAATGTTTTAAATTAGGCTTAAATTAGTGGGTACTCGTACATAGTTTCTGAGTGAGTGGATCTACTCCAGTCCAATTCTCTGTTAAGACCCCAATTCAGTAAACCATCCCTATTCAGCAAAGCACTTAAACATGTGTTTAGGTCCTTTGCTGAATACAGATGGATTAAGCACATGTTTAAGTGCTTTGTTGAATCGGGGTCTAAATCATCTCAGCTTTGGGTATTTTTTCTTCCTTTGCAACGAATACCTCACAATTAAATACTCATGTTCCTTTTTGATTTCTAGTAATGCATGTTACTTTTATTGTTACTTTTTTTCTCCCAAAAGAATAAGTTATCAATTATTCAGAATAATAATAGAAACAATTATTCATCTGAGAGCCAAAGCATCTAATACCATTCACACCACTATTTAACTTCTCAAACAATCTGCTGAAGAACTGTTATTCCAATGCATTTAATGTAGCAGAGTCTGTATCTTCCATCTGTTCCATAAATTAAACCATAGGTTGATCTATGAAGTTATTAGCATCAGTCAACGTTCCAAATAGATTTGTTTTGCCAACAGAGGAAATCCTAAATTTATCAGGAACAATAATGCACATTCCCATCTCGGTCTAAAAAGTTCCATCTTCACATCCCCAAAGACTAGTATTTAGATATGTAGTCCAGATAGACTACCGCAGAAGTCAGATTTAGTGGGGATGTTGGTGCTTGTACTCTACTCATATGTAGCCACAAGAGTACCTGCATCTGTCTCCTAAAATGACCAGCAGAGAAATAGTTAACAGTACTGATAATTCATTTAGCCTAGGTAAAGAGGTGCATCTCTTGATTGTTTCTAAATGTGACCAAGGAGCACAAAAAAGAGCTGTGCAGATTCAGTGCAGGTATCATGGGAAGCTTCTGCTGATAGGACTTCAGAGGGCCCAGAATCAACTTAGAGCTGCCTTGCTTGGTGAGTCACCTCAGGGAGATTAGTGGTGCACACACAGACTGACCTCCTTGGATGGGGTGAATCTTCTTTAGATACAGTAGCTTCTGCTAGCCAGCAGGGTGCAAACTGCTGTAAGAAGCCTGGTTCCTGCTTCCTGTAGAAAAAAAATGGGTTTGGTAGTTATTGAAAAGTTTGAGGAAAAAGGTGTGTCCTGGCAATGTGTTAGAAATGTTGGCAGGCTGAGGATTAGGTGAATTTCTGGCCATAGTGAATTCCAGAGGTGAAGGCCTGCAGCTGAGGCCTGCTGGCTCTGAGCTGGCTGTTGAGACACAGCTGGTTGTGTGATGGGTCAGAGAGAGAGAGAGGGAGAGGTGGTCCTTGAGGTAGCAGAACAACCAGCCATTTGGTGCCTTGTTCACCTGGCAGTTTACTGGAGGACAATGCAGAGAAGAGGTGAAATATGCTCTTGTTGGTGAGTTTTGCTTAGAAGGTGGGTAGCCTCCTTCCACAAAAGATGAAATATCTGCCTGACCTCCTCCTTTACTTCCAGTTGCAGAGCATTGCAACCATTAAGACTTAGAGTAACACAGAGATGGATGCATTAAAATGGAAAGGGGGGAACCCCTTAGCAATTCAAAGATAGAATTGTTTTGCTGTTGGCCAGTTTTGCTATCTGAGATGCCAGCAGCAGAGAGGTAGCATGTGTGAGACTCTGAGACTGTGTACACTTTGACAATGGGCAGACTGGTGCCCTCAGATAAAGGAGGAGTTTTAGATATCGCCAGTTCCTCAGATGTTTTCTTTTGACAATAAGCATCACTACCCACTTGCGTGGACTGAATTTAAGCCATACGGTTCTCATCCAAGTCCCTGTCTCTATTTGGTATATGGACAGCAAAGACATTTCTCAAAGTCTAAGGAAAATAATTTACAATGATACATATCACCTGGTGGCATCACTTACAATATACATTGAACATGAAGGGTGACAAGATTGATCCCTGTTGCACCCCACATCTGAGACACCTTAGGGAAGAAGAGCAGTTGTCCATCACTGTAGTCTAAGGGTATGTCTACACTACAAAATTAGATCGAATTTATAGAAGCCGGTTTTATAGAAATCGGTTTTATACAGTCGATTGTGTGTGTCCCCACATAAAATGCCCTAAGTGCATTAAGTCAGCGGACCGCGTCCACAGTACCGAGGCTAGCGTCGACTTCCAGAGCATTGCACTGTGGGTAGCTATCCCACAGTTCCCACAGTCTCCGCCGCCCATTGGAATTCTGGGTTGAGATCCCAATGCCTGATGATGCAAAAAGAGTGTCGCGGGGGGTTCTGGGTACATGTCGTCAGGCCCCTCCCCCTCCATCAGAGCAACAATAGATTCGTGCCTTTTTACCTGGGTTACCTGTGCAGATAACATACCACGGCAAGCATGGAGCCCGCTCAGCTCAGCTCACCGTCACCATATGTCATCTGGGTGCCGGCAGACGTGGTACTGCCTTGCTACACAGCAGCAGCTAATTGCCTTTTGGCAGTAGACGGTCCAGTATGACTGGTAACCGTCATCGGCTATCTGGGTGCTGGCAGACGTGGGGCTGCATTGCTACACAGCAGCAGCTCCTTGCCTTTTGGCAGTGGATAGTGTATTAAGACTGGTATCCGTCGTCGTCGTACTTCTCAGTGAGTTCGGTCAGAGGCACCTGGGCAGACATGTTTTGTCTCCTGGAGACTCAGTCCTGCCAGCAGTCCTATTGAACCGTCTTGACGATGATGGCTAGCAGTCGTAATATAGCATTTTCTGCCAAGCACCCAGAAGATGCCGATGGCTATCAGTCATGATGCACCGTCTGCTGCCAGCTTAAGATATAAAAAATAGATGGACCAGATTTGTTCTGTATTCATTTGCTTCCCCCTCCCTCCGTGAAATCAACGGCCTGCTAAACCCAGGGTTTTGAGTTCAATCTTTGGGGGGGCCATTCTGTGTGACAGTTTTGTGTTTCTCCCTGATGCACAGCCAACTTTGTTGATTTTAATTCCCTGCAAGTCATGTTGTCACTCGCCCCTCCCTCCCTCCCTCTCTCCCTCCATCAGACAATAATTTTGCGCCTTTTTTCAGCCCAGACGCCATAGCACTGGGATCATGGGGCTGCTCAGATCACCGCGGCAATTATGAGCACTATGAACACCATGCGCATTGTCCTGGAGTATATGCAGAGCCAGAACATGCCAAAGCAAAACCAGGCGAGGAGGCGATTGCAGCGATTGCAGTGCGGCAACGAGGGTGATGAGGAAATTGACATGGACATAGACCTCTCACAAAGTACGGGCCCCAGCAATGTGCAAATCATGGTGTTACTGGGGCCGATTCTGGGCCCGGGAAACAAGCATAGACTGGTGGGACCGCATCGTGTTGCAGGTGTGGGACGATTCCCAGTGGCTGCAAAACTTTCGCATGCGTAAGGGCACTTTCATGGAACTTTGTGACTTGCTTTCCCCTGCCCCGAAGCGCCAGAATACCAGGATGAGAGCAGGCCTCACAGTTGAGAAGCGAGTGGCGATAGCCCTGTGGAAGCTTGCAACGCCAGACAGCTACCGGTCAGACGGGAATCAATTTGGAGTGGGCAAATCTACTGTGGGGGCTGCTGTGATCCAAGTTGCCAGGGCAATCAAAGACCTGGTGATATCAAGGGTAGTGACTCTGGGAAACGTGCAGGTCATAGTGGATGGCTTTGCTGCAATGGGATTCCCAAACTGTGGTGGAGCGATAGACGGAACCCATATCCCTATCTTGTCACCGGAGCACCAAGCCACCGAGTACATAAACCGCAAGGGGTACTTTTCAATGCTGCTGCAAGCCCTGATGGATCACAAGGGACGTTTCACTAACATCAAAGTGGGATGGCCGGGAAAGGTACATGATGCTCGCGTCTTCAGGAACTCTGGTCTGTTTCAAAAGCTGGAGGAAGGGACTTTCTTCCCGGACCAGAAAATAACTGTTGGGGATGTTGAAATGCCTATTGTTATCCTTGGGGACCCAGCCTACCCCTTAATGCCATGGCTCATGAAGCCGTACACAGGCAGCCTGGACAGTAGTCAGGACCTGTTCAACTATAGGCTGAGCAAGTGCCGAATGGTGGTGGAATGTGCATTTGGACGTTTAAAAGCACGCAGGCGCAGTTTACTGACTCGGATAGACCTCAGCGAAGCCAATATTCCAATTGTTATTGCTGCTTGCTGTGCGCTCCACAATATCTGTGAGAGTAAGGGGGAGACATTTATGGCGGGGTGGGAGGTTGAGGCAAATCGCCTGGCCGCTGATTACACGCAGCCAGACACCAGGGCGGGTAGAAGAGTACAGCAGGGCGCGGTGCGCATCAGAGAAGCTTTCAAAACCAGTTTTGTGACTGGCCAGGCTACGGTGTGAAACTTCTGTTTGTTTCTCCTTGATGAACCCTCCACCACCCCTAACCCCCCCCCCCCGGTTCACTCTACTTCCCTGTAAACTAACCACCCTCCCCTCCCCCCTTCGAGCACTGCTTGCAGAGGCAATAAAGTCATTGTTACTTCACATTCAGGAATTCTTTATTAATTCATCACACAACTAGGGGGATAACTGCCAAGGTAGCCCGGGAGGGGTGGGGGAGGAGGGAAGGAAAAGGACACACTGCAGTTTAAAACTTTAAAACTTTAACACTTATTGAAGGCCAGCCTTCTGATGCTCAGGCAATCATCTGGGGTGGAGTGACTGGGTGGCCGGAGGCCCCCACACCGCGTTCTTGGGCGTCTGGGTGAGGAGGCTATGGAACTTGGGGAGGAGGGCTGTTGGTTACACAGGGGCTGTAGCGGTGGTCTCTGCTCCTGCTGCCTTTCCTGCAGCTCAACCATACGCTGGAGCATATCAGTTTGATGCTCCAGCAGCCGGAGCATCGACTCTTGCCTTCTGTCAGGAAGCTGACGCCACCTATCCTCTTCAGCCCGCCACTTGCTCTCTTCAGCCCGCGATTCAGCCCGCCACCTCTCCTCTCGTTCATATTGTGCTTTTTTGCACTCTGACATTGACTGCCTCCACGCATTCTGCTGTGCTCTATCAGCGTGGGAGAACATCTGGAGCTCCGAGAACATATCATCCCGAGTCCGCCGTTTTCTCCTTCTAATCTTCACTAGCCTCTGTGAAGGAGAAACATTTGCAGCTGGTGGAGGAGAAGGGAGAGGTGGTTAAAAAAGACACATTTTAGAGAACAATGGGTACACTCTTTCACATTAAATTTTGCTGTTCACATTACACAGCACATGTGCTTTCGTTACAAGGTCGCATTTTTCCTCTTATATTGAGGGCCTGCCGGTTTGGTGTGAGAGATCACTCACGCAGTGCCAGGCAACAGATTTCGGCTTCCAGGCAGCCATGGTAAGCCACAGGCTTTCGGCTTTTTTAACTTCTTAACATGTGGGAATGGTTTCAAACAATAGCACCCTCATTTCCCATACCAAGAACCCGTTGGGTTGGCCATTTAAAATGGGTTTGCAATGTAAAAGGAGGGGCTGCGGTTTCCAGGTTAACATGCAGCACAAACCCAACTACCCCCCCACACACACCCAATTCTCTGGGATGATCACTTCACCCTTCCCCCCCACCACGTGGCTAACAGCGGGGAACATTTATGTTCAGCCGAGCAGGAACGGGCACCTCTGAATGTCCCCTTAATAAAATCACCCCATTTCAACCAGGTGACCGTGAATGATATCACTCTCCTGAGGATAACAAAGAGAGATAAGGAATGGATGTTGTCTGCATGCCAGCAAACACCGGGACCATACGCTGCCATGCTTTCTTATGCAATGATTCCAGACTACGTGCTACTGGCCTGGTGTGGTAAAGTGTCCTACCATGGCAGACGGGATAAGGCAGCCCTCCCCAGAAACCTTTTGCAAAGGCTTTGGGAGTACATGAAGGAGAGCTTTCTGGAGATGTCCCTGGAGGATTTCCGCTCCATCCCCATACACGTTAACAGACTTTTCCAGTAGCTGTACTAGCCGCGATTGCCAGAGCAAATTAATCATTAATCATTAAACACGCTTGCTTTTAAACCATATGTAATATTTACAAAGGTACACTCACCAGAGGTCCCTTGTGTGCCCTCAGGGTCTGGGAGCACACCTTGGGTGAGTTCGGGGGTTACTGGTTCCAGGTCCAGGGTGATAAACATATCCTGGCTGTTGGGGAAACTGGTTTCTCCGCTTCCTTGCTGTGAGCTATCTTCATTGTCTTCATCATCATCTTCCTCGTACCCCCGAACCCGCTTCCCTGTTGCGTGATTCTCCATTGATGGAGTCAAAGCACACGGTTGGGGTAGTGGTGGCTGCACCCCCTAGCATGGCATGCAGCTCCGCGTAGAAGCGGCATGTTTGTGGCTCTGCCCCGGACCTTCCGTTTGCCTCTCTGGCTTTGTGGTAGGCTTGCCTTAACTCCTTAATTTTCACGCGGCACTGCTGTGCGTCCCTGTTATGGCCTCTGTCCTTCATGGCCTTTGAGACTTTTTCTAATATTTTGCCATTTCGTTTACTGCTACGGAGTTCAGCTAGCACTGATTCATCTCCCCATATGGCGAGCAGATCATGTACCTCCCGTTCTGTCCATCTGGAGCTCTTTTGCGATCCTGGGACTCCATCATGGTTACCTGTGCTGATGAGCTCTGCGTGGTCACCTGTGCTCTCCACGCTGGGCAAACAGGAAATGAAATTCAAACGTTCGCGGGGCTTTTCCTGTCTACCTGGTCAGTGCATCTGAGTTGAGAGTGCTGTCCAGAGCGGTCACAATGAAGCACTGTGGGATAGCTCCCGGAGGCCAATAACGTCGAATTCCGTCCACACTACCCCAAATCCGACCCGCAAAGGCCGATTTTAGCGCTAATCCCCTCGTCGGAGGTGGAGTAAAGAAACCGGTTTAAAGGGCCCTTTAAGTCGAAAAAAAGGGCTTCGTCGTGTGGACGTGTCCAGGCTTAATTCGATTTAACGCTGCTAAATTCGACCTAAACTCGTAGTGTAGACCAGGCCTAAGAACTCTCCAACAGGATTGCACAGAAGCACTCTCAGGTGGTCTCTTCCCCTACCACTTTTCCAAAGAAATCACACTATGTGATTACAAAAGTCCTTCCCATATTGGGACTCTAAAGTCATTAAGGCTGAACTAGTGCTTGGTGCAGACCCTGGATTGAGGCTTTAACTCCTCACCCAAGCACTAATCCAGCTCCTTGGCTGCTGCTGCCGATAAAGAGATTCCCTAAAGATTACTTTGACTCTCAAAGCTGCTTTCCCTGGGTCCTTCCTTACTGATCCCCCTTTTAAAGGTCAGAGACTCCTTGTGCAAGCCCATTTCTGGTCTCTCATTTCCCAAGTTGGATGCCCAGAATCTCCCTCTCTCCCCTTAGTGCTGGAAAGCGGCCTGTCTTTCTTTCTCATGCCTCCTGTTGACACAGGATGGCTCTCCTAAACTTCTACTCCTCAAGCAATCTGATTAACCAAGAGGGAAGGATTCAGCTATCTGTCTAAACATCCTTTAACCATTTCAAAAGCTGAAGAACCAGTTGGACAAGAAGTTATGGCCCTTTCAGTGTTCATTACTTTACCATTTAGGAAGGATAGACTCATAGATCTGTAGGACTAGAAGGGAGCTCGAGAGGTCATCTAGTCCAGACCCCTGCACTCATGGCAGGACTAAGTATTATCTAGACCATCCATGACAGGTGTTTGTCTAATCTTTTCTTTAAAATCTCCAATGATGGAGATCCCACAACATTCCTAGGCAATTTATTCCAGTGCTTAACTACCCTGACAGTTAGGAAGTTTTTCCTTATATCCAACCTAAACCTCCCTTGCTGCAATTTATGCCCATTGCTTCTTGTTCTACCTTCAGAGGCTAAGGAGAACAATTTTTCTTCCTCTTCCTTGTAACAACCTTTTATATACTTGAAAACTGTTATCATATGCCCCCTCAGTCGTCTCTTCTCCAGACTAAACAAACCCATTTTTTCCAATCTTCCCTCATAGGTCATGTTTTCTAGACCTTTCATCATTTTTGTTGCTTTTCTCTGGATTTTCTCCAATTTGTCTACATTTTTCCTGAAATGTGGTGCCCAGAACTGGACACAATACTCCAGCTGAGGCCTAATCAGCGCAGAGTAGAGTGGAAGAATGACTTCTCGTATCTTGCTTACAACACTACTGCTAATATATCCCAGAATGATGTTTGCTTTTTTTGCAACAGTGTTACACTGTTGACTCATATTTAGCTTGTGATCCACTATGACCGCCAGATCCCTTTCGGCAGTACTCCTTCCTAGGCAGTCATTTCCCATTTTGTATGTGTTCAACTGGTTGTTCCTTCCTAAGTGGAGTACTTTATCTTTGTCCTTATTGAATTTATTCCTATTTACTTCAGACCATTTCTCCAGTTTGTCCAGATCATTTTGAATTTTAATCCTATCCTCCAAAGCATTTGCAACCCCTCCCATCTTAGTATCATCTGCAAACTTTATAAGTGTAATTTCTATGCCATTATCTAAATCAGGGATCGGCAACCTTTGGCACGCGGCCTGTCAGGGAAATCTGCTGGCGGGCCGGAACAGTTTGTTTACCTGCAGTGTCTGCAGGTTCAGGCGATCGCAGCTCCCACTGGCCGTGGTTCGCCATTCCAGGCCAATGGGGGCTGCAGGAAGTGGTGTGGGCTGAGGGACGTGCTGACTGCTGCTTCCCACAGCCCCCATTGGCCTGGAACGGTGAACTGCAGACAGTGGGAGCTGCGATTGGCTGAACCTGTGGACGCTGCAGGTAAACAAACCGTCCCGGCCTGCCAGCGGATTTCCCTGATGGGCCGTGTGCCAAAGGTTGCCGATCCCTGATCTAAATCATTGATGAAGATATTGAACAGAACCAGATCCAGAACGAATCCCCGTGGGACCTCACTTGATAAGCCCTTCCAGCTTGACTGTGAACCACTGACAACTACAGTTGTCTCTGGGAACAGTTTTTCAACCAGTTATGCACCCAACTTATAGTAGCTCCATGTAAATTGGATTTCTCTGGTTTGTTTATGAGAAGATCACATGAGACAGTATCAAAAGCCTTACTAAAGTTAAGATATACCACATCTACCACTTCCCCCCCCCCATCTACAAGGCTTGTTACCCTGTCAAAGAAAGCTATCAGGTTGCTTTGGCACGATTTGTTCTTGACAAATCCATGCTGATGATTACTTATCACCTTATTATCTTCTAGGTGTTTCCAAATTGATTGCTTAATTATTGGCTCCATTCTCTTTGTTGGCTGACTGGTCTGTAATTCCCCAGGTTATCCTTATTTCCCTTTTTATAGATTGGCATTATATTTGGCCTTTTTCAGTCCTCTGGAATCTCTCCTCTCTTCCATGACTTTTTGAAGATAATCGCTAATGGCTCAGATATCTCCTCAATCAGCTCCTTGAGTATTCTAGGATGAATTTAATGAAGATATCTAACTTGTCTAATTAATTTTTAAGTGTTCTTTCCCTATTTCAGCCTCTGATCCTATCTTATTTGCACTGGCATTCACTATGTTAGACGTCCAATCGTTACTAACCTTTTTAGTGAAAACTGAAACAAAAAAGTCATTTAGCACTTCTGCCATTTCCACATTTTCTATCATTGTTTCCCCCCCCCTACTGAGTAACAGGCATACCCTGTAGAATGTTTTTGTATAATGTTTTCTTGTTATCCTGTCTTGTTATCCTTTATGTCTATAGCTAGTTTAATCTAGTTTAATCTCATTTTGTGCCTTGGCCTTTCTAATTTTGTCCCTACATACTTGTGTTATTTATTTGTATTCATCCTTTGTAATTTGACCTACTTTTCACTTTTTGTAGGACTCTTTTTTGAGTTTCAGACCATTGAAGATCTTCTGGTTAAGCCAGGATGGTATCTTGCCATACTTCCTATCTTTCCTATGTAGTGGTATAGTTTGCTCTTGTGCCTTTAATAATGTGTCTTTGAAATATTGCCAACTCTCTTGAACTCTTTTTCCCCTTAGATTTGCTTCCCATGGAATCTTACCTTCCAACCCACTGAGTTTGCTAAAGTCTGCCTTCTTGAAATCCATCGTCTTTATTGTGCTGTTTTCCCTCCTACCGTACCTTAGAATCATGAATTGTACCATTTCATGATCACTTTCACCCAAGCTGCCTTCCACTTTCAAATTCTCAACCAGTTCCTCCCTATTTGTCAAAATCAAATCTAGAACAGCCTCTCCCCTAGTAACTTCCTCCACCTTCTGAAATAAAAAATGCCTCCAATACATGCCAAGAACTTGTTGCATAATCCGTGCCCTGTTGTGTTATTTTCCCAACAGATGTCTGAGTAGTTGAAGTCCCCCATCACCACCAAGTCCTGCGCAAAAATCTACTTGTAGAGTAAATGGTGAAAGGAAAGGTCCTTGCACATCCACCTCTTGGACTCAAGCAACAGAAATAAAAGGGAATAGACAGTTGGCAGAGAAAGTGGAGGCACAGAAACTAAGTACATTTACAGAGAAGTCAAGAAATCAGTTCAGCTGGTCAAAATTAAACCACCAGTTTCAGAATTGTTATTATTAAACATATATGACAATGTCAAGAATTTTATAATATAGATTCAATTATTATCCCTCCCTCCCTCCATCCATCAATATACCAAGTAAATTGCTTTATTTAGATTATTCTTGATTGTTCAGTAATACCATTCTTAATCTCACTATGTCCTTATGCTAACCTATACTGAGAAAGATAGTAAATGTACATTTTAACTTTTTCTTAAACTTTACACTTTTTGTTTTGTAACTGGGAATCTTTGAGCTGAATATTACCTTTGAGGGTTTGGTGGATAACTTATCTGCTATTGCAAGGTGATCTTTCCTCAATTTTCTGTTTAGTTTTCTCCCATTTTTTAATACTCACCCTGAGCCACATTCCTCCATTTTGCCTTCTCTTTGGTTCCCTGACCCTTTCAGGGCTGTAAGTTCCTCTCCACAAAAGCAGTCACAGAACTGGCATGCTAGTGCATTTGCCTCGTATCGTGAGATTTTATTTGGGCATAATTCACTATATGAAATGTTCTGTTTTAAAACATATCCCCTTAATATTGCGTTTTTGTGAGTGATGGCCTTAAAGGCAAACTGTAATGAAGTTCCGTGCCTCTCCTATCTTTATAGTAGGGAAGGGCCAACCTCACAACAGTGACCACAAAACAATACAGGAGGACAAAATAAGGCTGCATGGACCCAGATTGGGACTGGATTATTTTATTAAATGATTGCAGCAAACTAAATAGAAAATGGAGATAAGAATAGAACTCTTGAATGGAATTCCTAACCTCAAAGCTGGTTTGATTTATCCCCACCAATTCTCTTTCCCTTTCATTCCTTTTACACAGATTCATCAGTATTTAACCGCTCTTCCTATAGACAAACCCCAAACTTTCCTTCAACCAAATCTCATCCTATCAAGTCCTTTATAGCACCCCCTCTAGCAGAGATCATAAAATTCATCAAAGTAAAAAGAAAGAGAGAAATGTTGACTGTAGTGTTTGTATAATGTCAGACACCTGGTTCTGAATCTTTGCAATGATTTTTGCAGTACTTTTCAAGGATAGCAATCTGGGATATGATTCAGCATTCTCAGAATGTTAATTGTATGTATCTAGAGTATTTTTGGTGAGCTTACCTGAACAGCAGGTGTCTCTTATATGCCTACTCTAAATATAGTGCTTTGCTAGCATGATACCTAGAAGGTAATCACTACAAATTTTTGGAGTGTCTCACACAGATTGGATAATGGCTTCTTACTGGGCTGCAGCACTTCGGTTTTAGATGTTGCAGTTACCAAAAGGACCACCAGAGAGCTTCTACTTTCACAACACCAGTGCTGGTGGTTGAAATTGCTTAGCAAGTGTACCTGTGTTGTTGCTGGCCCTTTCATCATTACCAACAGCACTGATAGGATGTCAGCAAGAGGAGATAGAGACTCAAATGCCATAGTGATGATCATGGTATAAGCACTAGATGATAGTTGGAAGAGTGACATCACATACTTTATAGACAGATCACTTATTGAGAAGAGTGCTCTCTCTCACGTTCTATGCTCTCAGAAGTATGTATTTATATCGCTATATAGCTTGAAGATGTAAACTTGGTGCAACTTGTGCTAACCTGTATCTTGTATTTTCTTGTATTCTGGAGGCTATTGTGCAACCTGATGGCATTTCAGGGAAGTGGGCAAGATGAAACTTGACTTTTGTATAAACTAAAAAAGGAAGGAAAATGAAGAGAAAGAACCTAAGTAGTAGAAGAACTCATTTTGTTGGGGACCACAGTTCTCAGGGCTCATTGTAAATTTGTGATATTATTACAGTAGGACATTAGTAGGCTTCTGTGTAAGATCAGTGGGCTCCATAACATAATTCAGATATCACGCCCCCTTGGTAAAGCTAGTTCAGAGGGGACCAGGGCATTCAGGAGTCGCAAAGAGAGCAGTAAACTCCTGTGCAATTTTCAGGAGTGTCTCTGAATAATGCACTTTCTACATTAAATCTCACTCTTTTTGTTTTTTATAACATGCCACTCACCATTGTACATTATACAACATTTGAGTCCCTAATTGTGGTTGGTCATGCCTACTTAATGCCTGCTTTTGTTTTGTCAAATCTATGAATGCATACTTAGTTGCTATTCAAGGAAAAAATTAGGTGTTTGAGAGGAAAGAGGAATTGGGATTAGATAAACCTAACAGTTCCTTTCGACTATTAAATGCCTTTCTTCTCTCATTTGTGTGCCAAATAAAACTCCTGGTACATTTAACTTTAGCCATCACTTATCTTTCCTTGAGTTGAATAGTGACTATGCAATCCATGAACCATTTTCTGTTTCATTCAAGCTGTATAGTTGTAATGTTTGTGTCTGATGGAAGAGACACCATTGTGTAAAAGGCAGATATGGAATTAACTTTTCCATTTGTTACCAATGAAACTGGAGCTGGAAAGATTTTTTTTTCTCCTAGGGTTTAAGTTCAAGAAAAAGGGTGTGTGGGGGTTTTTGTTTTCTTTTTAATAAATGTGGGACCCTGGGCTGTGCTATTTCCTGCTTATTTGTGTGTGTGTGTGTGTGTGTGTGTGTGTGTGTGTGTGTGTGTGTGTGTGTGGTTTGTGTTCTTTCTTCAATGGATAGTCAATGAATGGCTGGGGTAAAGCTCAATTCTCCATTATTTAGGTGATTTTCTTTTTTGCAGGCCTATCCAGCACCACAATGTATCATGAATTGCTGCTGGCTTTCTTCGAAAATGGAGAATTTGCAAGCTGGAAAAGTTTTGGTGCTTATTCCCAGGCTTTGTAGTACTCAGACTGTTGGCCTGCATTGTGGTAAAGGGGTGTCTGACTCGTGGAATGTTAATTGATTTGAATATTTTCTCAATAAACATAGGTTTGCTTGCATTCGTGATCAATGTCAATTTCATTGTTCTCTCTTTGGGATGTATGATTTATGTTTTTACTAAGACATTAATAAATAATTATCAGATTCAGGGCCAGTGTTCATATAATAAACTTCACTGGTGGCTGGGGCCCAGAATAAGTGGTGGAACAAAGGCTGGAAATTACATACTTATCACCTCCTTGGAAAAAAAATTATTTGCATCCACACGCGATCATTTCTGAACACCCAAAATAAAATCAATCAACAGCTGACCAATTTGGAGCTCTTTCCCCTTCCCCAGTAGCTTCTCTGTGGTAACTCCACTACTGCTCACTACTGCTCCCTACTGCTCCTGAAAATGAATGTGCAGCCTGCCCTTCCTTAGGAAAAAAAAAGTCAATGGCTTCAACTCGTTTGGCCCCTACTTCTCCTTGTCCTCTCCTGGCGGGGTCAAAGCCCCCCCCCCACTTCAAACTCCCCTTCATGTCATAGAAGCCCTGAGTTCCCTTTCACCCCCCCCCCCCCATGGGACCCCAGCCAAATTAACAACCTCATCCCCATCCCTGAGGCACCTCACAGGGTCAGAAGCTCCTCTGCTTACCCTTTCATCTTTCACCCCCTCACCGTATCACTGGTCCCCTTTCATCTTTCACCCTTTCATCTTTCACCCCCTCACCGTATCACTGGTAATTCCTCTCACCACATGACAGACCCTCCCCTGACCTTTTGATTTGCCGTGATCCCCCTTTTGTCCTGCACCTCTTTGCTGTGTCTTAGTCCTACACCTGGTCTCCCTTACCCAGTCAGAAATGCCTATTAGAAATTAAGTACCAGTGTTCAGTTGCAGTTGGCAGTGGTTGTATTTCAGGGCTTTACTGATTATCTTTTCTCCAGATGGACATGAATTTCCACAGAAGACATAGCCTAACAGAATGTATCATTTCTGATATTTTCTAATGATGGTGTGGTAGCTTAATTGAAAGCAATAGAGATATGTCAATGAAAGTGCTCCATCTAAGAAAAATGTGGGATGTGAGCACAGGAACACAAACACCGTGTACAGAGGAGAACTTGTGATTGGAGTAGTTTGGTAAAGTGAACATTTAAAGCCTTCCTCATTTGCATGCTTTAGCACTCTGCTCCATGTTCTGATATTTTGATAGTAAATAAAGCTGCAGTAAACCTTCATAGAGATGTAACTCTAGATACATAGCCTTGTTTTAAATGTAAAAAGCAAAGATCTTAATGCCATTACCAAATGAACGTTTCAAACTTAAGAGTTCTTGTGCACAAACTTTAAAATATCATTAAAGGACGAAGAGGTACAAATTAATGTCCATAATCTAGAGGAGAGTAGTAATAATCAGCTTTTAATGGCAAAGTGCTAAGAATTTAAAATTTATGGCCAGAAAGTACCTTAGGAGAGTTTTCCTGCATGTGTTAATGACAAACCTACTGCATGTGAAAACTACAAATGGACATTGCCTCTTTAACGGGGACTACTACTTGTGCTCCTTGGAGCTTTGCAGTATTAGTAAAGCAGCATGAAAGAGTTGATTTTCATTTTATGTTGTGCTTGTGAGGCATTAACATGATGTTCTAACACTTGTAAATGAATACAGCTCTTGCCTAATCTGTCATTTTAATGCCTTATAGATTTTATTTCACTCTGTGTTGTACCAGATTCTCAATAATAATAATCAACTGCTTTGTTGTTCTCTTGCAGAAATTAAATTTCTTTAGTGAGTGTGCAACTAATAAAAGATGTTGCTTGAGGAAACAAAAAATAAATATGATGAATCATAAAAGTTGTATGTAGGGGGTTGTTCATATATGAAAGACAATTACTGAACCAGTGGTAAATTCATCTGATTCTCATATTGTCAACAACTTAATAACTCCCTCAAACGGTTTAGCCATAGTAGCTCTGTATATAGAGATGTCTGTAATCATAAACCTGCTTTGCTGTGGACAGTGAACTGTATGCTGTTGGCATATCTATCTATCTATCTATCTATCTATCTATCTATCTATCTATCTATCTATCTATCTATCTATCTATCCTAAAATAAAAGTAACAAGTACTTTGGAAAATCATGTTGCATTTTCCAAACCTCAGAAAACTTTTCCACTCTTAATTCTTGTTCTGTCATAATCTACCTTGTGGTGAAGCACTACAGTCAGACGTGCAGGAAGCAGAGTATTTGAATACTTCAAAGTGGAAAATAAACAGTGACCATCACTCAGAATGCAAGAATGCAACATTTTCAAAAGGTATATGGCTGTCAAACCTACCAGACAAAGTGGTCACCCATTTACAGTAGTAAATTTTTACAAATCTCTGTAAATGTCCGCAAGCTTTAAAAAGAGGAAGGGAAAATATAGGCTTCGGCTTACACCCACAATAGTCAGTGAATCCAGAGACAAGGCCAAAATTCGGAGGTGCTATTCTCGGATATTGGTGGTTTTCCCCACTGTTGGAAAAAAATGTTCAGTGTGAAATAAGTAATTTCACTCATATAGTAGGTGGGGTATGCACTAGGTTTCAGAATATTTAAAGACTCTATATATCATATGTGCTCCAGTGCCTACCCACAACAGGCTAGTTTCTGACCCAAAGGCCTGATTCTGTGCTGCCTTCATCTTGTGGAATCATTTACCCAAAATGAGTGTAAAATGCAACCAGATCAAAGTAATGGCCTTTTACACCCCACCTTACACAATGTAAATGGCCACACAAGGTGAAAAGCAGTGCAGAATCAGATCCCAAGGTACTTTCTCACACCAATGTGAATTATAAGTAAATGGAGTTACACAAGTGTAAAATTAGTGTAGATGATGGGAGAATCAGACCCCAAGTGTCAGTCCAGAGTTTCCGCTGCTGCTCAGTATTTTTTTTTTCTCTGGGTCAGGCCCAAACGTTTAAGCAAAGTTATAATGGTTTTACTGGCAAAATATATACATGCCCTGTCATACCAGGAAAAGCCTGCCTTTGCATCTACAAAATGGGAAAATGCAAAGGTATGTTCCTGTTTGTGCACGTTTATCACTTTTGCTTGTGTGAGTGCTCGCTTTGCTTTACACAGCCGGCCTTTTGTGGGCTCAGGTCATGTGGTTCCATTTTTACCTACACCTCTTGCATCCTGATTGAAAACTTGGCCCTTAATTTTACTTTCAGGCAATATGTATATGTTAATTTTCATTATTTTCTAAGATTAAATAAAAAAAGAAGAAAGTGAGTAAGAAAATGATAAGTTAATATTTTATAGAAATGTGGGGAGCTTGAGACGTGTTTCAAAAGAGCTCACCATCCAGCATTTCCCACTTAGGCATCTAAATGAATGGCCAGATTTTCAAAACAACTCAGCTTGTTCTCAATGGGAGCTGCTGGGAGATGAACACTTTTAAATATCTGGCCACATATTTGTGTATTAAATTGGGAGCTGAACTCTCTGAATATCTGGCCCCAGTTGTGGATGCTGAGCGCTTTTGAGAATCTGACCCAGATACCCTGTTTTTACGTGATATAGTATAACAGCTTTTTGACTGTCAGTCATATAATCCCTAGACAAAGTACGGAACCATTTCAACATTGTTAATGTAGTTAGTGTTGTGTTTCTAACATATCCACAGGTAAATAGTTACATCTAACTTTACAGTAATGGTAGGGTTTTTTTGTTTGTTTTGTTTTTTGTTTTTCCCCTGAGGAATTTCAACACTCACAGTTTGCTGCTGTTCAGGATTTTCTTATTGTGAATTTCATTGTGGGCCAGTTTGTCGAGTGACTTATATTTGGATGGGAATACTGGAAATGGAAAAATATTTTTCATTTCACTGCAGAATAGCACTGCATAAATGTACCTAGCCCTGTCTTTTAATGAAGAACAAGCACTACATGCCTCCCTACCTGCCAATGCACTAATTTAGGACAAAGGACCAGAATGAGGAACACATTGAAAATGTTTGTGTAGAAAGCTTAAAATTATGTGGGATTTGTGTCTTTAGCACAGGCCACATTAGCTCTATAACCCTCAGTTTAGTGATTCAGCATTACATAGATATATAATTTAAGTAATAAAAGCTAGATAGCACCAAATTTGTGGGGACAAGCTGGAGGTCACACATGAGTCTCAAATGAGGCATATATCCTTATGAGAGGCAATGTAGTCTGGTCTAGTGGACAGAGCCTGGGCCTGGGAGCCAGGAACCCTCTGAGTTCTAATTTGAGTTGTGCCGATGACTTGCTGTGTGCCTTCCAGCAAGTCAATTTTTCTCTCTATGTCTCAATGTCTCCATTTGTAAAATGGGGATAGTAATACTTACCTACCCCACAGGGGTGTTGTGAGGATTAATTAGTTGTTGGTACAGCACTTTGAAAATGTAAGTAGCCATATAACTGCTAGGTATCGTCATTATAATGAGAAGCATGCAGCACCGTAAGAGAAGAAATATTCTCAAAATAGGTTATATAGGCCATTATGACCTCCTCCCCAAGAACAGCTTCTGGATTTATTTGAGGCATCAGCAAGTATCAACATTTCAAATCTATATGTTGATACTTTGTTTTAACTGTTGGAATTTATTTCTCTGCCTCTTTTTTCTTAACTCATTGCAAACCCAGGTAAACATATGTAATGGTCCTGCTTGGATAAACACTTACTTTTATTATGTTTATGTTAAATATATAAGGATCATTAGGAGGCAAGGTGACATAGTCAGTTATTTTGATTGCCTCAAGGCACTTCACCACTGACACCTGGTTTTGAATTCCAATTGGAAATGACCCAAATTATTGTAAAAGTATGAAGTTCATGTACCAGAAGCCTGAATTCTGGTAGGTATTGAGAACTAGAATTACCAATGACAGTGAATTGCACTTAGGCAATCCTTTTTTAATTGCACTGCATAATTTAGAAATCAATGTAAAAAAGCAGGAGGGCTCATTAAAGTTACTACTACATACCAGAGGCTTACTGGTGCTGATAACCAGAGCTCCACTAAGCTATCTTAGTGGCTCTGTTAGCTAAACTCTGTTGCTAGGAATGTGAAAATGCCCACCCAAAGAGTAGAAACTCTGCTTTTATACTCATTGTACAAAGTAGGACTCTCACCATTGTCATCGAAGTCACTGGGTCAGATCTGATTTCTCTCTCTCTCGCTCGCTTTTTTTCTGTATGAAATGGAAAAAATGCTCTTCATCGGTTTCTGTTTGATAGTGTTTGCCAGACAAAGTAGAATTTTCACAGCACAACTTCTATAGCTCAAGAGACCTATTCACTCAGCATTTATGTTATATGCCTTTCATCCACCCTTTCTGGGTTTAAAAAAAAACAAGGAATTTACCCACTCAGATTGAGCTTTGCACCAAAATTGTCTGGGTTTTTTTTTTTTTTTTGTAATGTTAATGAAATCCCAAATAGACATCCATAAAGGTCTTCAGGCACATAACATATAAAGTGAATATTGTGAGCTAACAAACAAAGGTGTTTGTCATCCCAACAGGAAATGTATACTTCCTCTTAAATAAATGCAAGTTCTGTTACAGATAATATTTGAGAGAGGTGTGATCTTGTGGTTTGAGCATAAGTTTGAGAGCTAAAAACCATCTAATACTGAATCTGTCTGTGACTTTGGGCTAATTACTTACATCTCTGCCTAAATTTCTCCATGAGTAAAATGGGGTTAATATTTATCTGGGATACTTCCCAAAGATGTTGTAAGATTTAAATTAGTTATATTTGTAATGCTTTGAGAAGAGGACAAGTAAAATTCAGCAGCACTAAGCCAATAGTTTGGCTTAGTGAACACACAAAACTTTAGGTACACTGTATCTGAATCTCTTTGAGTTTGCAAAACTGAGTTGAAAACCTTTCAAGAGCAACCTTTTTTACAACAGTTTGGCACTTCCTCTTTCAATTCCAAGTGTAACAAGGAAATGTACAATAGGGCCAAGCCATGAAGTTCCCTCTGAGGACTCACAGACCTGACATTAAAACCAATGAGTTTTACCCAAATAGGAACCTCATGATATGGCCCACAATTATATTTTGATTTGTATAGTGTATTTTACAAGCATCCATGCATTCTAGAGAAGTGCATACCAAACTGTGTACAAGGATCATTTCACTTTACCAAGAACCATAATGTCACCAATTCTTGGATGGAACAAAGCTTTTATTATACAGCACCAACAAAACTACACAGTTTAAGGGAGAAGGACTTAAGAGGCATTTCTTGTTGAGTTAAATCCACAGGGGAATTTGGATAAGAAAAATTGAGTTGACAGAGTTGAGAGTTGGCCAGGACAGCCAGGTTAACCCCAAAGTTGTGCGAAATGTTCACAACAAAGTCTGTAACAAGGCAAAACTCACTTAGTTTCCTTAACACACAAAGTTCAGACCAGGTTTTGTCAGAAGATTTGAGGTTTGTGAACCTTTTCAGAGAACATTGGCTGATTATTGGTTTCATGTTAAAACCTCAGTACATCTTTATGCAATTGCCCAGGAAATTATTTTTCATGTGCATTGGACTCTCATGGCTTGTCTACAGGCACCATAATGTGCTCTACTGGGGTGGGATTTGTAGAAAATTGTAACATTGTGCTCTAACTGCCTATGTTTCAAACAGGACTACGTTAACATGCACTGGGTACATTTTAGTTAACATCAGCAGGGTCTACACGAGTCTATTAGAGCATAACAGGTGAGGGTGTTCTACAATTCACATCCTTCTCATTTGCACCGTGGTCCATGTAGACAAGCCCTAACTTAGATGTCCAAAATACGTATTAAAGAGAGTAATAAATGAAGAAATATGAAGTCTCTCTGGTTGCCTCTAACATATCTTTTGGAGTTTCAAAAGATTAGTAACTTTGGGGAAAACGTGCTATTAAAATTGATTATTAATATTCAGTTCTTCTCATTTGTTTCTTCTAAAATTATTTGTAACTCAAAGCCAGTACTTCTTATACTTCCTGGTTTACAAGAATACTGGTTCCCATGTGCTTTATTAATAGCAAAAAGTCTGGTACTACAGCACTGGAAATCACATGAACTTCCAGGAGTAATAAATGAGTGCAATAGGTTAAATGAGAGGTCTTGAAAGAGAAGCACGTAAAACATAGGAATTGCTGTATTTTATTAGTCCAGCGGTCCATCTAGTTCAGTGTCCTGTTTCCAATAGGAGCCAGTACCAGCTGCTTCAGAAAAAAAACGCTCAGTTAGGCAGTCATAGAATCACCTGCTCCAGGGAGAGTTTCCACATAACGCCCAGTAGTTAGAACAGGGGTAGGCAACCTATGGCACGTGTGCTAAAGGCAGCACGCAAGCTGATTTTCAGTGGCACTCACACCGTCCGGGGGACTCTGCATTTTAATTTAATTTTAAATGAAGCTTCTTAAACATTTTAAAAACCTTATTTACTTTACATACAACAATAGTTTAGTTATATATTATAGACTTATAGAAAGAGACCTTCTAAAAACATTAAAATGTATTACTGGCACGCGAAACCTTAAATTAGAGTGAATAAATGAAGACTCGGCACACCACTTCTGAAAGGTTGCCGACCCCTGAGTTAGAAGAAGGCCAGAAGCCACCACTGTGCTAATCAAGTAACTGCATAAAACAGGTCATAGAATATCACCAACTTCCTGCCTCAAGACCATAACTACTGGCAACTCTTCCAAAACTCTTGTATATTTTATTTTAATATTTACTGTTATAATTGTGTGTGCTTATTATCCTGATAAATATCTAAACCTTGGTTTCAGTGGCAATGAGTTCCAGAGTTGAATTGTGCAGTGTGAAACATTATTTTCTTTTATCAGTTTTGAATTTGCTATCATCTAATGTAATGAATTACGTATCTTAGATTTATGTATACATGCTAAAAAGAGCAATTTCCATATGCGTTAGATGCCTTTGACATAACTTAAAAATACACTAGAATTAATATCCAAACATAACTAAGCTATAGCAGTAAAATTCAGTACTAAAACCCCAAAAGCTCATATTACCCCACTCTTACAATAATTATCTTCTGCCACCATTTTCAGATTTCTGGGGGGGGGGGGGAAATCAGCTTTGCAGCATGCCCTGAGGTGAATGGCCCCTTGTTCTTGTATTTTAAAAGGAAAGAACTTCATAAATAGAATGGCATTAGACTTTTAGTTTTTAGACGTGTTGTACTGAAGGCTAGCTATGGAACAATGATGGGCATGGAGAGCTCTGTTGTGGGTATGGTGGCATGAGGCTGGAGACAGTTCTAGGTGGAAATTATTGCTCATTGCTGAAGGGTGACAATTTTCTGCCTCTGCGTGATATTTCTTCTGACATGCCATGTTCTGCATGTTATATTTTCCTCATTTCCTATGGCTAGTTTCTGTGCTTTGCTTTGAGTTCTTTTTCTTATAACACAAAGCAGTGAATGAATGTAAACCATTATTTATGGTATATGGTATGGTATATTTATGAATATAGCTTTATATTGTACTTTCCTTAGTATTTTTAGCTCATTATAATAATGAGGCCATTCCCCCCTTTCATACAATAAAAACACTTAAATATTTGAAGTTTGACAAACTGTTTCAGGGATCATTGGGCAGCTTTTGAAAGATTTATCATTTCCCATCACACCCTTGAAAACCATGCAAAAACCACAGTTTTGCATGGTTAAAATATAAAGCCAGGTGAACCTCAGTTGTACTTGCTCAGTTTCGTTTTGGATTTGAACTCAAAACTCAAAGCGAACCTTGGGGAGAAGGGTGCAAACCAACTGGCATGTATATTGAAACTGGAAAAAAATGCTTCTTCAAACCCTTGTGAAGCAATATTGCTTCAATTAACCCTACTTAAGCCCTAACTTGTGAAAAGGTTAATGGGATTTTTAATGACCTTGAGTGGTCAGGGCCTCAATTTTACATCTCCTCTGAAAGAAAATGGAAAATAAAACAAGAAAGCTATTCCAACTTCTGTGTATCTTGAAAAAAAAATCACGTTTACAGCAAAGGTTCAGGTCATTTCCTGTTTTATCTGAAACGGTTCACCCATTCCTAATCTTGAGTCATTATGAAAGTCTGGCTGCAGCCCTAAACTGCCACATGTGGGGTCTAACTACAGGTTCCAGTCTCTCTTGCTTGCAGGATGGGCAAGAGCTGGTTGTACTGCAGTGACAGCATACTTAGTGCCTGAAACAAGTAATGCTTCATATTAGTGCCTGGAGGCCACCTGCAGTTCTGTTGGCAAACACAAGGGAGAGGAATATTAAGCTATGGAGGAAGCTGTATTCAATCCTCCTGGGCCAGTGGGAGATTCTTTGAAATACCAAATCTCTGAGGGGAGTGGAAGCAGAACAAAGAAGAGAGAGAACAGGGATCCTTGGGGCTCTTAAGGGAGCTCAGAAGATATTCCCAAGGGGAAAAATTTCAGTGGACCAAATTCTGTAGTCTTTGGGGGTTTTGTTTGACAAAGGACTCCTGAACTTGGCTCAGTGCCCTTAGACGCAGATGCTATTGCTCCTAACTCTTCCTGTGAATGTTGCAAAATAAGGCCTTACTCCTGCAAAGAGCTTCATGTGGACGGACCCTTCTGCCTGTGAAAATCCCCTTTGAGGTCAGTTCAGTTCCATGCCAGTGCAAAGGGCCAGCTGTGTAGATTGCAGGCCAGGGCCTGTGTTACCAGATTTCATGGTGAAGGAAAACAGAAAGCAGTTATCCCTAGCAAAACAGAGAGGGCCTATTTCTATTAGTCCTGGGTTTTCTAGGGCCTTATTACTTTGGGAAGAATAACAGTTAGTGAGTGCCTTATTCCACTTTCCAATATGAGCTCTTCAAAGAGCCTGTTCCTTATTTCTATACCCTTGCACTGCTATGTCAGTCCAGTGGTGGCATGTCAATCCAGCATCAGGTCTGTGCTTTCGTAAGGACCTTTTTCTTTCTGTGGACACTTGAAGCCACTTTCATAAGCATCAAAGAGGTTATAATTTTTATTTTACAAGTTAGTAAGTTACTAAGTATTAAAGGTCAACCTACCATCCAGTTATGTTTTTGATTCTACTACTAATTTTAATCACACTTCCATAGTGCTTTCTAGCTGAGGATCTCAAAATGTTTTACAAACCATCTTCTTAATGAACGAATCAGGAGAACAGCCAAGTGAGGTAGGTGAGCATTATTAAGGCTAAGATTTTGTCATGGTTATTTTTAGTAAAAGTTATGGACAGGTCACGGGCAATAAACAAAAATTTATGGAAGCCATAACCTGTACGTGACTTTTACTGCTGTGGCTCCATGGTTTCCCCCACCAATGTGGTAGCTGGGAGCTGTGGGGTTCCCCCTCTGCTCACAGCGGCTGGGAGCTGCAGGGTGACCATATTTCCCAAAGAGAAAACGGGACACCCTCCTCCCCCTGCACAAGGCTGTCGCCTGTCGCTGGAACCCTGAGGAGGGCCCCCTCAAGAGTTTGTCACCTGTCCCTGGAACTTTGCATGGGGGGCCCTGTCATTTGTCACTGCTGTCGCCTATCACTGGAATCCTGCTAGGGCCCCACTGGCTGTCAGCTCCAGAGTCCTGCAGCCCCTTGGTCTGAAGCAGAGAATGTCATGGAACTCTCCAGAAGTCATGGATTCTGTGACTTCCATGACCTCTGTGACATAAACATAGCTTTAAGCATTATTAATGAATTTTTGTATTTATTTTCTGACCAGACTTTTCTGACATTCTCATCTGAGCTGCCCCATTGGCACATATTGAGTCAATGTAGCTCAAGAAAATATGTTTGTAATATAAAATTAAATCTGTTTTAAAAACTTGAACAGGCCGAGTTTAGTGATAGTGGGTCACAGATTTTTCCATGACATAAAAGCTAAGCTCACACAACCAACTATTGTTTTTGCACATTTTGCTACTGTCTTTTCTGTTTTACTGTAGTGATCCAGAAAGTGGTATCAGACACATTCCTGCTTGAAGCTCCAACTTTTTAGTTTATAGGCCTGATGCATGCATGCATGTAGCTTCTGAATATTTTGACCCTGGAGACTGAAAGGATTCTGTACCTGAATGGACCTCATGGTATCTGCTGGGTTAGAGCTCAAGACCTTTCTCCATTAGCTGTAGTAATATTATGAACCATTTCCTCTGTGAACTGGCCACTAGAGGGTGATATAAATGTTCTATCCCCCGGAGCACTGCGATGCCTATCACGCTAGTCAGTAGGTTACAAGAATTAATTAGTGAGAGAACTGCAGTGAACAAACTGTCAATATAGAAATTCATTCATCTATAGGGCCATGAGTGCCCTTTCTTTCGATTTATCCACTATAATATGTTATGCAGCACTCAAGGCATTACAAAATAACCTTAGACGAAGCTGTTAATTGAATGGAAAATCTGTGTCTACATTTAGCTTGGGTATGTAACTAAAGTCTGGAGGATCCATGGATATTGACACCAGCCAAGTGACAGAGGGGTAAAACCTTTTGTATCCCTGACCCATGCCAAGAAATAAAGTTCAGTCCATTACCAGCACTCCAATGTATCACACCATTGTTACATGGAGGACTGGATCTTTCAGGTTACAGGCTATAATAAGATACTGTGAAATTAGAATTTATTAAAATAATCTTGTATTTTATTACTATGGGCCATTTTTAAGCTGTGGTGTAATTGGGAGGAACTCCACTGAAGTCAAAGAAGTTATAGCAGGGCTGAATTTTGCCCTACATTTTCATGCTTTAGCACTGGCCAGGGAGCAAAAGAATTAAATTTCTTTTCATATGTACATTGGTTTTTCAGCATGGCCTGAATTCTGACTCCATCTTCTTTGTGGGTTGTGAGTGTCTCTCTGAAAGGGTGCATTCCCTGTGGCTAGTGATCATTCATAAATGGAGGAGACTGTACAATTGCTGTGTATAATTCACACTCCTGCAAATTAAAAATGGCTACAGTCTATTGTTCTGAAGCTACTCATTACAATTGCAGGTTTTGAAAATGAAAATCTAGTCAGAAAAGCCTTTCTTTGTGCATAGAAATGGCAGACGGACTAGATATAGCACACGGAATAGACTCAATGCATGCATCTGATACAGATATATAGGTTTAGACACATTTGTGTGGCTTTTTATATTTATTGATATTTATATATGTGGGTGTTTTTATATATGTGTGTATGTTTATAAAGTATGTGTGTCTCTGCATATGCATACAAATACAGGGTGTATAGTGTATTACAATATGTATCCTTTGGTTACTACATAAAAATAAATGTGTATGCAGTCATGTAACTTTCCACAATTGTTTAAAAATACACATATGCTTTACTTACTCTCAATGAATTTGGAACCTAACAATTTACTACATCAAAAGGAGCTTTTAAGACTTCCTTAATTTAAATTGTGTGTCGCTGTAACCTAATTTTTGGGAAGCTGTTAAACATGTCTTCTTTCCTCCCCGCTTCTCCCCCCTAAAAAACACCCCAAGGATCAGTTCTCTAATATAATATTCCACTGCCAAATCTTTATAAACAAGTATAAATGTTTAAAAAGTAAAGAATACTAATCAAGAGACACAAGACATACACTGCTTAATAAATCTTGCCTTCAATTTATTTGTCTAGTATTACAAAGGCAGAGGAGATATCAATTAATATAGGCAAAGAGGACCCATAATTTATAATTAACTGGCAAGTGGTTTGTAACAAACAGCAGCACTGAATCTAATAGCCAGTAGAAAAATAACTAGTGTTGATTTGTCCCTCGGCAAATTAATAGAGTGCTTATCAATGACAGGGTTACATAAAACTGCTAAATAAATAATCATCAGTGAGTTAGAGTGAAGCAGATCTTTAACAAGCTTAATCTGAACCTCTTGACATCTGTAGACTATGAAGAGATTAAATGCTAAGAAAGAGAAGATACGCTATACACATTGTAAGCATGCTCAGTAGCTGTACAAGATCATGTTCTTAGGTAATGAGAAATAAGGAAACATTTTTATTACAAAATTACATTGAAAAATGATTTTCATTATAATTAGAGTGAAAATTATAAAAGATATATCAAAGAAATGCTGAATTGGAATTAACCAGATGAGAATTGCACTTCATCTCCTAGCAATGAAAACACATCAGTGTAGTCAGATTTGATATATTTTGGCTCAAGGGTTTTTTCCTCTTCTTATTGCTCACCTTTGCCCGTTTCAGATTTCTGTAACGCCTGAGCTGATATTTGCTGGTAGCTTACTTGAGCATGGTATCACTGTAGCTGTGCAGTGCACTAGCAGTGCATCTGATTTTCAGAATGGATCTCATGTACTGACACTGGTATCGTATATACTATTTCAGTTTCTAAATGTGTTATATTTTCTTAAAGGCTTTTTGGGAGCTAAGTCAATACATGGTGGTATGTCCAGCTCTTGATTAATGGTGGTAGAAGTTAGTTCTGCATCATGGAAAGGCTATAGTTCAAATAGGGTCCAAATCTGCTGTTAGAAAGTTGGGGCACCATAGTAGGTGTAATCTTTGGATGATGGTATCTGGAGGTGTTGTGCCTGACTAAGGGGAGTGTAGTGGAGAAGTTGGTTCATCCTACACCTTTAAAAAGGTGTAACTAGTTCTGTTCCCGTGCTCGGGGGTTAGGGAGATGGCCTTGTTCTCTTAGGGCCAATACTAGCTGGTCCCTGCCATTGCAGGAAGATTGCTGATAGCCGGTTTCTGACAGTCTCTTGTGAAGGTGACCTGGGGTGGCCAGGGAGCGAGAAGGTCTCTACACACTCGGCCTCCCTCGAGAACACCCCTTCAGAGACAGACGTAAATGAGCTCATCACATGTATACCCAGGGAGTGAATTATTGCCATTATTTATTATTATTTGTATTACCTAATCCCTCCATTACTAGCACATTTTTCTTCTTTCTCTGAAAAGAAAAGTCAATTTGTGCAGGTGAAAACTAATATTTTGTTTAAAAAAATAACATAAAAAACCCACAGTAGTTGAACAATTTGGCAAAGAAACCATGTTGGAAATTTCACAATTTTTGTCTGGTGTGGAATTTTATCACCTTAGCTGTAAAATAAACCCTCTTCTCATTAATGAAAGATATTGAAGCGGCCATGGATTAATTGGCAACTTCTGGTGAGTAGCATCCTTTGTCAGCTCGAGCCTTCTCCCAACCTTTTTTACCCCATTCCTGTGATCTTGCTTCAGCAGGTCAAAAAGGCTCCTGTCACATCTCTAACTCAAGCACATCATTGCCTTAAACTAATTGTATTCTGGGGCATTTACCAGCCTCAGAGCTAATAATTGGCCCGTCAGGAAGCAGAAGGAAGATCAGTAGTGGGTCTGTACTACCTCACTAATCTGATGAACAGGGACTAGCCATCCATCCAGAAAGAGCACCAGCCAGCTGCTTTATGAGGGAAGAGGAAACCGAAGGCCAGCTGTTGTCCCCCCAAAAGAGCTACCCAATTCAACTTTTTCTAGCCTGTCCAGCAGGTAGGGGTCATGGATAGTTTCTTCTGCTGGGTCTGGGACAGAACTGGCTTAGGGATGGTGTCTCCATTCCCCTCTTTGGTCAGAGAGGGGAGTTTGATGGACTAGGCGGGGGATTTTCTCACCGCTTCTTGCTAGATCCAGGAAGAAGGATTTGACATGACAGGGACCTTCTTCTTTTACCCTCCTCCCACATCTCCCTTTTTTCTGGCTGCTCTAGTTCCTCTCCCCACTTAAATCAGGGGAGAAGGGTGAAAAGGCCCTACTTGGGCCGTTGAGGTGAAGGGAAATGTTGCCTAATGGGGGACTGTGAAAACTGCAACCAGTGTGATGGGAGACCAAATATACTGACTGGCTGGTATTTGCCTGAAGTATGTTTCTATTTGCAGGTTGGAATTCAATCAGGAAACCAGGGCTAATATTGCCACCCTTGGTTTTACATTTCATTCATTTTTACCTAGATGAAACTGCCCTGCTGATGGAACAATACACTTTAGTATCTTGCCAGGACACTGGTTCAGTACTGCTCAGAGAGAAGATAAATTTTAATCACCTGTTTAATCACCAACACAACTTCTGGCAGCATCCAACTTTAGAGGTCTCCTAGCCAAGTACAGACTAGGCCCAAATATGCTTAGCTTGTGTGAGCTAAGTAGCTCACTTCCCCAGGAGGGTGCCGTATACTTGCTAACCCTAGCAAATGGTCTGGACATGTTTTATGCACCAACATGCTTTTTCTTTATATCCACACATGATCATGACTTTTGTTACCCTATTTCTCCTTCCCTAGATCTAGCAATAATCCCTCCCTGTCTTCTCTCCGAAGCCCACCAAATTGTCATGTTGTGCTCAGTTGCATAAATCACAATGGGCTACATCATTACCCATCGGCATACTGGGAACTGAGTTTCTCTGGTGGAATTTCATGGGGCTCGTCTACACTGCACAGGTCAACATAAGACAGCTAATGTTGACCTGATTATGTTACTGTATACACTACAGCCTTCCCCTACACCAACAACATAACTCCACCTCCACGAGAGATTTATGTTGGTGTAGTTAGGACGACACAGTGTCTTTGTAGACGCTGCCTCCTTCATATCGGCAGGAGCCATGAAATTGTCAGGAAAGCCCTGTGACCCTGGAAAGTGAGGTGGCTAGACCCTGCTTCTAGCTGGGAGCCGGGGTGAGAAGCCCAGGGGGGCTTTGGACCCCGATCCCAGCTGGAAGTCAGGGCAGCTTTGGGTCCTGATACCAGCTGGGAGCCCCTACTTATACAGCCCAAAATGCCGTTAGCCTTCCTGGCAACAAGAGCACACTGTTGACTCATATCTAGCTTCTCGTCCACTGTGACCCCTAGGTCCTTTTCAGCAGAACTGCTACCTAGCCATTCGGTCCCTAGTCTGTAGCAGTGCATAGGATTCTTCCGTCCTAAGTGCAGGACTCTGCACTTGTCCTTGTTGAACCTCATCAGGTTTTTTCTGGCCCAATCTTCTAATTTGTCTAGGTCCCTCTGTATCTGATCCCTACCTCCAGCGTATCTACCACGCCTCCCAGTTTAGTGTCATCTTCAAACTTGCTGAGAGTGCAGTCCACACCATCCTCCAGATCATTAATAAAGATATTAAACAAAACTGGCCCCAGGAACGACCCTTGGGGCACTCCGCTTGAAACCAGCTGCCAACTAGACATGGAGCCATTGATCATACCCGTTGAGCCCGACGATCTAGCCAGCTTTCTATCCACCTTACAGTCCATTCATCCAGCCCATACTTCTTTAACTTGGCGGCAAGAATACTGTGGGAGACCGTATCAAAAGCTTTGCTAAAGTCAAGGAATAACACATCCACTGCTTTCCCCTCATCCACAGAGCCAGTTATCTCATCATAGAAGGCAATTAGGTTAGTCAGGCACGACTTCCCCTTGGTGAATCCATGCTGACTGTTCCTGATAACTTTCCTCTCCTCTAAGTGTTTCATAATTGATTCCTTGAGGACCTGCTCCATGATTTTTCCAGGGACTGAGGTGAGGCTGACTGGCCTGTAGTTCCCTGGATCCTCCTTCTTCCCTTTTTTAAAGATGGGCACTACATTAGCCTTTTCCCATTCATCCGGGACCTCCCCCGATCGCCATGAGTTTTCAAAGATGATGGCCAATGGCTCTGCAATCACATCCGCCAACTCTTTTAGCACCCTCGGATGCAGTGCATCCGGCCCCATGGATTTGTGCTCCTCCAGTTTTTCTAAATAGTCCCGAACCACTTCTTTCTCCACAGAGGGCTGGTCACCTCCTCCCCATACTGTGCTGCCCAGTCCAGCAGTCTGGGAGCTGACCTTGTTTGTGAAGACAGAGGCAAAAAAAGCCTTGAGTACATTAGCTTTTTCCACATCCTCTGTCACTAGGCTTCCTCCCTCATTTAGTAAGGGGCCCACACTTTCCTTGACCTTCTTCTTGTTGCTAACATACCTGAAGAAACCCTTCTTGTTACTCTTAACATCTCTTGCTAGCTGCAACTCCAAGTGCGATTTGGCCTTCCTGATTTCACTCTTGCATGCCTGAGTGATATTTTTATACTCCTCCCTGGTCATTTGTCCAATCTTCCACTTCTTGTTAGCTTCTTTTTTGTGTTTAAGGTCAGCAAGGATTTCACTGTTAAGCCAAGCTGGTCGCCTGCCATATTTTCTATTCTTTCTACACATTTGCCCTTTCAACTTGCAGAAAATGCAGGGAGCTTCACCCCACCTCAAACCGGTGTATCCTCCAAGATCCATGGTTGCCCTCTGCCTCCTTGCTAGCTCCCACTTCATGATAGCCTCCCCTCCTACATTAGCTGCTCTGCTAGGGGAACCTACCTTGCATGTTGCCCCTGGAAGCCACCACATAGGGAGTTTTCCAATCTGTGGAGGTTGCATTTGTCCCAGGGAGAGGATGAAAAAATCAACCACACATGTCAGGTTTTAGTCACATTGCTTAATATGCTATTGGAATACACTCAGATACTATGGCAATGAGAACCTATACAGACTATAATAGAATCGGAGCAGATTTAAAGCTTGCCAGACTCAGACATAACATGCTATAAAATACTTGTGAGTTTAGGGAAAGGACGGTTATTAATGCAGCCCTGCCCTCTCCTACATCTACATGCCCCAAAACTGTGGAGGGACAGATGTAAGGTAGAGGAAGGAGGAATGTTGTTGTGGACATGGCATGTTCCCCTTCTGCATCCTTCTGGTCTGTGATCCAAAGAACTGCAGTTCCTTCTACCCCAGTAGGTGGCATGGATGATATGATAGTGTATTCCCCATAGCATGTGTTCAGAGACTGTTTCTGGAGTTGTTGTCTTTTAAAGAAGATGTAGCTTCAAACATAATTCTCGACACTGTTCAGAGATTTCTCTGTCTAAGATGCTATCAGGAAGCTTACAGGGCATTCATCAAAATCAAGCTGATGCAAACATGAATACTCACAAGAATGAGCCCTTTTATGCTGAAATCTCCTGAAGGCTGAAAAGGGGCTAATTTATTTAAATGATCCCTCTACATGTCAAGCCCCATAGTTTCCAAATGAAGCTGATATTTGTGAGTTAAAGAAAGTTTGGCTTAAATTTAGCAACAACAAAAAGAGGGAGAAAGTTACATTTGAAAATCTGAGTGACTGAGAAGTAATAATCATCTGCAGTGATGCAGATGTACAAAAATACAGTTTTCTGCTATTAAGCTTTAAATGTCAGTAAATGGCAGTTTAGTAGATCATTTGCTAATAATGATTAAATTTCTTATTAAAATGTTTCCTTCATTATTCTTCAGGTAGAAATGTGTAATTCAACGATTGTTACATCAATTATACTTAAAAAGCCCATTAAAATACTGAAATATTATCTCTCGTAGCCAGAGTACTTTAAGAGTACTGTACTAATTACAAAAGGAATAAACTCTTGTAATATCACCATTTGAATTGATGCCTTATAAATTCTTAATGTAAAGCTAACATATAAAGTGTAAATCAAATATATAGATCCAATAAAACAAAACCTTTTTAATCTTGTTTTACCTTCAAAAGGATTCTGATTATTGTAATTAAATAATGCATGATATAATAAAGATCTAGAATGTGTGATTATTTCATTGGCAATTGAATATTGGTGCTTTTTATTTATGCAAGAAATTTATCACAGGCAATATGCATCAAGCATTAAAATATTGATACAATTACACCTATCCTGCTGAACCAATAAAAACCTGTGACATGACTCTCTGCTGATGATACAAGGACAGTTTGAAATCCTTGTTAAATTTTAATATTCTGATGTGCTGATATGCTAATTCCGGAAAGGAATAATGACTTCTACATCCACTCTTCTGCCTTTTATTTCGAAGAGATTGCAAATCCAGCTTCACTTGGCCCACAAGTACTGCTATTGGTCATTGTTACTGAGGAATATTAAAAGAAAACTTTGGGTGGATTTTTTAAATTTGTTTATTTTGCCAGGAACATGGCTATTTGATTGTGCTGTGTCTATTTAATGTTAATTTTGTACATCTGTTACAAAGACAACTGGCCTGATTCCAATCTTAAAAGAGCAGTAACTCCACTGAATTCAATGGACTTAGTGAGGATCATGCTCAAAGCCAGTGTATCTCCATCCCTGACTCACTTCCTCAAAGTTACCATTATAGTACCAAGGTGAAGGGTAAGGTGAATGATCAGCTTCATGTAGTTGTAACAGCAATGATGTCTTAATAATGGGCCAGATCCTCTGGCGATGTAAATTGGTGTAAGTCCATTTGTTTCAATAACTTGTTTCTTACATAGTATTTTCCTTCCTAAAGGATCTCAAAAAAGTTTACGAATTAATTGAGAAGTTAATTATTAAATCACTTTACAGGCAGGTAAAATGAGGTACATAGTCTTAAAGTAACTTCTCAGGGCCACATCCTGAGGCAGTCCTTTGTCAGTTAACTGATATAAGACATATGCCCAACAAAAGCCACCAGCTCAGAAATAGAGTACTGGATGTAAACACTTACTTGCTGATTGGTTGCCATGTATATAATTGCAATTCGGACGACAATGGCACTGGAAGAGTTTGTGAAGGGTGAACCTACCACACGATTCACATATTATAATTAAGCATTTTTGACATACCTGAAAAACACAACGTAGTTCCATAAAGAAATGACACGCTTCTGAAAAAACTGCAGTAAGAAGATATGAAAGGACTGACAAAATGTAGGTACTGTGTCACTGCACACCACTATAGGTGAAAGCCACACTGGTGCAGAGGGTCTTGCAATGTTCAGGACTTGCACAGGCCTTATGCTGACTCTCTAAACAATTGTGAATTTCACCTCGTAAAAATATGGAGACACTAAGGGCTTGATTCTGCAAGATGCTGAGCACCACTTGGGGGTGTTAAAAAATCCCATTAAATTTAGGGAGAGCAAAGAGCACTCAGCACGTTGTAGGATGAGATCCTGTGTGTGTTTTCTTTTCAGATGTTCACCTCATGAATCCTGTCATGTTTTTAACAATCTAATGTGGGTTTTTTTGCTTTCATTTTAATTCATCTGTGGTCTTTATATGGACAAGTAGACATTGAGTGGCTACGATATAATACAGCTGATCATCATGAATGTCTACACAATGTCATATTTATCTGCTTCTGTTTAGCTTAAATTATAATCAGTTTTTTATAAGAAACAGTCCAGTTATAATAGGCTGGCATTATAAGGTATCTGTTCAGTTTAGATAAATATGACCAATGTGATTAAAGGGTAAAGTTTTAACTCAAATGAACCTAGTGTTTTTAATTAAAGATGGAAATTCTACACAGAATAATTTAAAAAAAGTTAATTGATTAATTAGCAAGTTAATCAATTACAAAAGATGAAGTAGTAGGTGTATTCTGATGTTTGTTATTTATTTCTATTTCCCTTGCTCCCAGCTTACAAGTACCAACTATGAAGGGACTACATAATCACAATGCTGTCACATGTCTGACAGATTCTGAGGACCCAGTGCATCAACACACTTGTAATTTGCTAGCACTCAAAAGCCATTACTATTTGTATGTACATGTGTCTGTGTTTTGTGTTTGTACATATGTAGGAACAAAAAAGCCCGCAACTAATTAATGTAATGATTTTTATGTTAACAGGTAACAACATTTTCATCCTTATATTTATATGTATAATTTAATTTGGCATTTTTGGGGGTCTGTAATCAAATGCCAGCTCTCTGATATGCATAATTGGTAGATGGTTAAGAAAAAGGGCTTGATAACATTGGACCTTGTGTTTTTAATAAATAAAATTCTTGGTACTTAGCACTGAAATACTACATTAATAATCTCTTTTTCCGAGTTTAGTTGTTAAAGAAGCACCTTGCACTGAAAATGTATGGCTTACAATATAGATATTTTTCCTCTATAAAAGTAGCTGATTTAGTCAGAAAGGTGACAGTTAAGACTCGTTGCAGAAGAAATTTTTGCATCTTTGCAGAGTGACTTTTTTTTTATACTTTACCATAGTGGCTGTCCATCACAGTTGTTATGTATGCAGGCTGAGTGAGCCCGCGGGGGATCCTAGTTATTTACACTCTTTTTCAAGCTTCGAAGCTGTTATAATCATTCGCTGTCAACTTTGTGCTGACACTGAATTTTACTTTGTGGTTTTTTTATGCTCAGTTTGGGTCTAAACTACTGGCATCCATACCCTACACTGTAATTCTATGGGTGACAGAGTTGACCAGCAATATACAGTATTACTAACAGAGCCTTAGAAACCTGCTGCATATGGAGATTTTTCAGGATTTGTTGATTGTGGACAGTAAACAAAGTCCCCAGGCTTTGTGCTTTTATCCTAGTAGTGGCCCTCAGGAATAAATTGTGTACCATGTTTCATCTCATTGCATTTTCATCTTTAGAAACATGTAAATGTTATTTTCATTTCCCACAAAGCTGCAAAGTTAGAAAAGGAAAACTTTTTTCGTTGCATTTTTATTTTCATGCTTGTTTTCTTTAGACCTGGGATGCATATTTTTTTCTGTGCTCATCATATGCTTAGCATGAGGCTGCTTACAGTAGTGGAGCTAGTAATGGACTAATACTTCAGATCCAAATTGAAATAATGTGTTGTGTGAAATGTTGAGAATAAATTATCATAAAAGAGAGTGCAATGACAAATATATAGGGTTTTTACACCCTTTTAGGTTTAGAAAGAGGGAATTTGCATGCCTATATTTAAAGGCACTGGGTCTATCATGCAGCAAATAAACACATTTCTTTCACATGTTCCTTAATGAACAGGCCCCTCAACCTTTAATGACACTGCATGGAATGATTTCCACGTTTAAAATGTGAGATGTTACTATCCAACATACCAGCTCCAATATGAAATTTCATGTACATTGGGGCCCAAAGGGAGTGATCACACAAAATGATATGACCCTGTGCTTAACTGGACTTGAAATAAAGCTGGTCAAGGAGCTTGTGTGCTTGGCCAATGTAATAAAGTAGACAAATAATTACTGAGCAAATCAAACACACTTACACCTCAGATGATTTTGAAATATTATCTATAATCGGGCACTTCTGTGCTAGGAGGAAAGGTTAATAAAGTAATTTAAAAAAGATTGTGTGGAGTATTACAGAAACAGAAGAGGACTGGTGATCATAATTGTTAATCTCCTGAAACACCAGTTCTCTACTGCACAATGCATATATTTTAGTACAACTCTTTATTGTGTATTCTGCTTATTACTATATTATACTGCTTAATTACCTTTTATAAAGAAATCTTATTTTAGCTTCTCCTTTTTTAAAAAACAAACTAAGTTGATGGAATTATTCTAGCAAAGAGTCCATATGCAGGTTATTTAAACCCAAGTATGCAAAAGACTGAGATCAAAACTTAAATAGAAGATAGACTCTTGTTTGGACACTAAATTCCCAAAAAGATGCTCTACATCATGTTGTGGAATACCATAAAGCTATGGCCATAAGGTGTTCAGTGAAATATTGCCCCAATGCTCCCTTCCCAAAAGTGTCATAAGTAAATAGATTTGGGTGTACAATGCCACTGATAGATTAAAGTATTAAAATGCACTTTGAGATCTCGGAATGGGAGGTACTGGGGAATAAGCAGGAAGAACTCAAAATGCTAGTATATAAACACAACTATGGCATAGTTGGCATCACAGAGACTTGGTGGGATAATACACATGACTGGAATATTGGTATAGAAGGATACAGCTTGCTCAGGAAGGACAGGCAGGGGAAAAAGGGAGGAGGTGTTGCCTTATATATTAAAATGTATACACTTGGACTGTGGTTGAGATAGAAATATGAGACAGATTTGTTGAAAGTCTCTGGGTACAGATAAAAGGGGTAAAAAACAGGGTGATGTCATGGTAGGGGTCTACTACAGACCAGCAAACCAGGAAGAAGAGGTGGATGAGGCTTTTTTTAAACAACTAACAAAATCATCCAAAGCACAGGACTTGGTGGTGATGGGGAACTTCAACTACCCAGACATCTGTTGGGAAAATAACACAGCAGGGCACAGATTATCCAACATGTTCTTGGAATGTATTGGAGACAATTTTTTATTTCAGAAGGTGGCGAAAGCTACTACGGGGAAGCTGTTCTAGATTTGATTTTGACAAATAGGGAGGAACTGGTTGAGAATTTGAAAGTGGAAGGCAACTTGGGTGAAAGTGATCATGAAATGGTAGAGTTCATGATTCTAAGGAATGGTAGGAGGGAGAACAGCACAATAAAGACAGTGGATTTCAAGAAGGCAGACTTTAGAAAACTCAAGGAGTTGGAAGGTAAAATCCCAAGGGAAGCATGTCTAAGGGGAAAAATAATTGAAGACAGTTGGCAGTTTTTCAAAGAGACATTATTAAGGGCACAAGAGCAAACTATCCCTCTGTGTAGGAAAGATAGGAAGTATGGCAAGAGACCACCCTGGCTTAACCAGGAGATCTTCAATGATTTAAAACTCAAAAATGTGTCCTACAAAAAGTGGAAACTTGGTCAAATTACAAAGGTTGAATATAAATAAATAACACAAGTATGTAGGGACCAAATTAGAAAAGCCAAGGCACAAAACGAGATCAAACTAGCTAGGAACATAAAAGGAAACAAGAAAACATTCTACAAATACATTAGAAGCATGAGGAAGACCAAGGCCCATTACTCAATGAGGGGGGAAAGACAATAACAGAAAATGTGGAAATGGCAGAGGTGCTAAATGACTTCTTTGTTTCGGTTTTCACCAAGAAGGTTGGTAGCAATTGGACTTCTAACATAGTGAATGCCAGTGAAAATGCGGTAGGATCAGAGTCTAAAATAGGGAAAGAATAAATCACAAATTACTTACTCACCAGGGCCTGATGAAATGCATCCTAGAATACTAGGAGCTGACTGAGGAGATATCTGAGCCATTAGCAATTATCTTTGAAAAGTCATTGAAGATGGGAGACATTCCAGAAGACTGGAAAAGGGCAAATATAGTGCCCATCTATAAAAAGGGAAATAAGGCCAACCCGGGGAATTACAGACCAGTCAGCTTAACTTCTGTACCCGGAAAAATAATAGAGCCAATAATTAAGCAATACTTAGAAGATAATAAGGTGATACATGCTAACTGTTATTTATTTGTGTAACCCTTCTGCCAGGCCGAGTTGATAGCAGCAAGGGCCGGATTCAGTACATAGGGGTCCCCTCCCAACAGCGTAACACAAAACCAGCTCGAGCCCCCACCCAGTGACCTGGGAAAATCTTACACACACCCCTGGGCGCCTCGAAGAGGCAATACTTCCCCTCTCGCAAGCACAGAGTCTCAGTGTAGCAGAAAATGTTTAATAACATGAGGTAAACGACATAGCATTAAATTGGGAAAACACCACAACTAGAGTTCATAGACCAAACCATGAGCGAAGACCCACCCCAGCAAATTGGGCCATGTCCTTTCCCGTTGGTTCTTGAAACCAGCAACCCAAAAATCACCCAAAGTCCCAAAAGTCCAACACCCCCAAAGTCTCTTGGGTCAAGCACCCCCAAAGTCTCTTGGGTCCAGCAACCCAAGAATCACCAAAGTCCCAAAAGTCCAACAACCCCCAAAGTCTCTGTCCCTGGTCAGTGCAGCCCCAGAGTTCAGGGGGGGGGCACGCAGGGTGTTAAGGGGCACCTTACGTGGTGTTCCGCCGCAGCCTTCACCACGAGCCACTCCACTCCACCAGCCGTCCCGTGAGCCGCTCCTGCCGTCCCACAAACTGCTCTGCTCTACCAGCTGCTCCGCTCCGCTCACCGAGCTGTGAGCCGCTCCAGCCGTCCCCGCAAGGCTCCGCTCTGCTAGCTGCTCCTCCAGCCGTCCCCGCAAACTGCTCCGCCAGCCACTTAGCAATATAGCTTCAGGCTCCCCCACTAGTTAACACAGCACTCAGTGATCTCAGCTCTTAGTAACTTTAGCTCTTTTGTGATTTCAGCTCTTAGTGATTTCAGCTAGTAGTAGGGGAGCCCCAGTGCTGGTGCACTATTGGCCCAAAGTGAATTCAGCTCAGTAGCCTGTAACTAGACTCGTAATGGAATCAAAGTTAGCTCTGACATTCAACAGTGGAGCGAGGAGGAGGTGCAATTGGTGTTTCAGGCTCACAAGAGGGGCCCACACCACCAGGTACAAATACCTGCCCCCAACCTCTCTCAATTCACTAGGTTTTGTAACCCATGTCCCTTGTCAAGCAAGTGCTACTTAGTTAATGGTGAGTCCTTCTGTCATAGAACAGTTCCACTGGCCTTGATTCACAGAATCAGGGTAACAAAACTTTTTCTTCCTGCCCCAATAACAGAGAAACTGGGGATCCCACACCAGCCAAAGTAACCACTTTCAGTTGCTATTGTCTCATGCCAGGCGGGTGGGTGTGCCTATGCAAACAAGATCAGCCCCTGGAGTTCTTTTCCACACTCGCCATAATTCACCACCAAATGTCAGGGTAGAGCTCATCCTGACTCTGCTTACATCTGTCAAGAACAAATCATGTCAAACCAACCTGATAGCTTTCTTTCACAGGGTAACAAGCCTTGTAGATAGGGGGGTGGGGGGAAGTGGTAGATGTGGTATATCTTGACTTTAGTAAGGCTTTTGATACTGTCTCGCATGACCCTCTCATAAACAAACTAGGGAAATACAACTTAGATGGAGCTACTATAAGGTGGGTGCATAACTGGTTGGAAAATCGTTCCCAAAGAGTAGTGATCAGTGGTTCACAGTAATGCTGGAAGGGCATAATGAGTGGGGTCCCACAGGGATTGGTTCTGGGTCCAGTTCTGTTCAATATCTTCATCAATGATTTAGATAATGGCATAGAGAGTACACTTATAAAGTTTGTGGATGATACCAAGCTGGGAGGGGTTGCAAGTGCTTTGGAGGATAGGATTAACATTCAAAATGATCTGGAGAAATGGTCTGAAGTAAATAGGATGAAATTCAATAAGGACAAATGCAAAGTACTCCAATTAGGAAGGAACAACCAGTTGAACACATACAAAATGGGAAATGACTACCTAGGAAGGAGTACTGCAGAGAGGGATATGGGGGTCATAGTGGATCACAAGCTAAATATGAGTCAACAGTGTAACGCTGTTGCGAAAAAAGCAAACATCATTCTGTGATGTATTAGCAGGAGTATTGTAAGCAAGACACGAGAAGTAATTCTTCAGCTCTACTCTGTGCTAATTAGGCCTCAACTGGAGTATTGTGTCCAGTTCTGGGCACCACATTTCAGGAAAGATGTGGACAAATTGGAGAAAGTCCAGAGAAGAGCAACAAAAATGATTAAAGGTCTAGAAAACATGACCTAGGAGGGAAGATTGAAAACACTGGGTTTGTTTAGTCTGGAGAAGAGAAGACTGAGAGGGGACATGATAACAGTTTTCAAGTACATAAAAGGTTACAAGGAGGAGAGAGAAAATTGTTCTTCTTAACCTCTGAGGATAGGACAAGAAGCAATGGGCTTAAACTGCAGCAAGAACGGTTTAGGGTGGACATTAGGAAAAACTTTCTGATTGTCAGAGTGGTTAAGCCCTGGTATAAATTGCCTAGGGAGGTTGTGGAATCTCCATCATTGGGGATTTTTAAGAGCAGGTTGGACAAACACTTGTCAGGGATAGTCTAGATAATACTTAGTCCTGCCTTGAGTGCAGGGGACTAGAATAGATGACCTCTCAAGGTCTCTTCTAGTTCTATGAGTCTATGATTCTATGTTCTTATTATTTTATTACATAAATAACTACATTATGCCATTTACTAAATATAGTTTACTGTTCTTCTAGGAATAGGTTGGGGCAAATATATGGGTGAAAACTGGCCTTTTTGAGAGCGCTTGCGAAATTTGATCCAAGGCACGAATTTGCTATTTCTTCCAATGTACACAGATCTTGGTGGCATTATTTTCAAACTCCTGCCTTTTCGCAAAATGGTGAATTTTCAAGAATTTGGTTCAGATGAACATTTGCTATTTCTGCAGAAAATTTTTTGTCCTTTTTTCTGCCTGCAAAAAAAAAAGAAAAAAAAAGAAAAAAAAAGAAAGAAAGAGAAAAAGAAACAAAAGCCTATTGGCAATACCGGTAATTCAGGACAAGAACACAAATGTTGTGCTTTTGCTTGAAAGCATGATTTTTCACTGAATTTGATGGCAGAAGTGAGTTATTTCATACTACTCAGTTATTGTTAGTATCCCCATAAAAAATCTGCATGCCTCTGAACAAGAGATAATCAAGCTTTGGGTAGGGCATATAATTTGATAACTCCACCAGTAGGCAGACATCTTAAAGTATTCCCCATTATAAAATCAACATTTGTCAACAGTTATCACAGAGAAGTCTGAGAATATCATATTTCTCCCTATAATTTGAAAAGCAGATAACAGTGGTAACTGTGTGTGGTCTGAATTGCACTGCAGAACGTGACACTGTGTGATAGCAATTGGCAAAATGTTGACTTCATAATGATTTCTTCTATACCAGTGTTATGTCACTTGTGTCATGAATGGCTATATCTGGAAATATTATAACACCTTCTTGCATATCTTACTTCTGAAGAAGACTCCTTCACTCCAGGCACTATAGCGATGTCGTTGGTTTTTCTAGGTAGAGTACCAACAATATAAAAATTCTAGTAGACAATTATTATTGATTCATGTTTCCCATTAACTCTGCTGTGGATATGAATAACGGTTTAAATTGAAAAGTATCTACCCCAAACAAGTTTGACTTTTGTAAGCCTCCCATTGCGAATAATTCTGAAGATGTCTCAAATGTGAAATCTTGGCTCATGCCAATTAATGTGGACTTAGATTATGGCTCTCCTTTATATTTTTTGTTTTTAAATTCATCTAAGTGACTAGTTTTTTATATAGTCAGCTCCCCCCCCTTTTTTTCAATAAAAACATCAGAGTACACTCTGCAATTTTCTCATCTGTACAGTGCTACACCAAGGTGAGTTTTCCTGTAACATTTTGTAGATATAAATCATACAGATGATACAGATGGAGAAAAAAACAGGATAACACTTGTGTGGGCTTTATATAATTAAGGTCAGAGCAGAAAACAATATGACTTTTTTGAAAATGGGGGTATAGAATTTCACACTATGAATAACTTAGATGCAATACACTGAACAGGTTAGAAAAGTAATATAGTCATAGTAATTACTTTCATCTGGCAAAATATTTCAGTCAGCAATGACTAGCAATAAAGTAAAATGATCGCCTTTACTATATCTATTACAAAAACAATTGTCTAAAATAAGAATGGTTTAAAATATCCACTGGAATATAAAGCATCAGTACTGGAGTCACACATGACGACTCTGTTTTCATGGGCTGTGGTAATCTCAAAACAATTTCCTTGAAAGGCAGGGCCTGGTTTCCAAACAGTGGAGAAAAATTACTTCAATTAAGGATTTATAAATAAAAAGAATACCATCCATCGAGTTACTGTAAAAATAAAATCTAGTTTTTGGCTTTCAGGGTTTATACAAATCACTTATATCCTCCTTAAAAGAGATCTCTTTTTTTTTTTATAAATATAGTGAATGCGAAACACCATTAATCCAGTAGTAATATCATCTGATAGGAGTTAATCCCTTCTTAGGGATGGCTTTGCCTGGTCCTTTGGAATATAGAAATGTGCTTTTACCGTTTAGGCGTTTTGTTTAAACATCAATCAGTTCTTAATGCTTAATTGTCTCCCTCCCTCCCCGTTTCTCCCACCCCTCAGTAAAAGACCACCAAGAAAAATGAATACTGTCTTCAAAGATATTTCTTGGGAGTCTTATTACATTCTTTAGCCAGTTATTTTGTATTCTAAGGTTATGGATCAAGGGCAGTCCCATGCCTATGGTTTTGACTTGGCTATCTGTTGTGACAGGATGATGCAGACGTACTAGAAGATCCTAATCTGTCAGAGGAAGTCTATTAAATTCAAGCCCCTAAGCTGTCGCAGCCATATCAGTGATACCAAAGTTACATTTGTTTTTGTGATGACCATTCATTTTGGTCAAATGAAGAAATTGCTAGTGTGGTTTTTGTGGCTTCAGGGGTGAAATCTGTGAATGTCACGTACCTTTTAGCCTCTCTGCTCTTTCTGAAACATTATTGAGAATGCTCTTGTATGGAAAAAAATCATTTTTATTGCAGCTGTTTATAAATCACCTTGATCATAAAGTTGGGGAAAAGAGGCATTAGCTTAGAGAGAGAATAATAGATAAAGTTGGGGAAAAGCTAGACTTGTTGCAGATGATTGGGTAGAAGAAAGAAAGCAATCTTGAGATACAACCAGAAGTATTCACTGAGTTCTCAAACAATAACAAGTGCTGTTGCTAAAGCTGTGGGTCCTAGTATTCTTGATGTCCATCCAGTGCAAACAAATGCAGGCAAGTAAAGTAGAAAAACTTAATTTTAGATATGTTATCGTTTTAGTGGAATGAAGAACAAATTCTCAGTTTTTGTTTAAATACTTGATTATTGGATTTCAATATGTTGGATGATGATCGTTGAGCTCTTAAGTCGTCAGCCATAAATAGTATAGGGCAGCTATTGAGGCCACATCTATAGTGTGCAAAAAGACAAGCTGCTTACCTTTTCTTTTTTTTCTCAAAGAGCTCATCTTTAGAGTTGATAACATCTTTCTCTAGCTGAAGGATGTGTGATATTAAGGGTTCCCCTGTTCTTTTGCAATTATAGGTTTGCAATCCTGGCCCTGTTGAAGTCAATAGGAGTTTTGCCATTGACTTCAATAGAGCCAGTATTTCACCTTAGATGTTCTTTCCTGAATTGACTTTTATTGGACCTGATCTAGCAAACACTTACTCATGTGAGTATTTAACTCACATGGGTAGATCCACTGTATTCAAAGTGTTCTATTCTTTCATGATTTAATTTTCAGGACTTCAGTAGGGCTACTGAAGTGGGCAGTGTTACTCAAATAATTGTTTGCAGGATCAGGCCCATGACCAGTGGAGATAATAAAAAGTCAGTCCTACCAATATATTAAAATAATGTTAAGTATCAGCAAGAGCTACTACTCAGAAGAGCAGCAGCATCCCTTCTGCAAAATCGGTGACTTTTAATTTATTGTTTAATGAGAGCCTTATGCCATATATCTTGTGGACTGGAGTTTGATAATCTTCAACCAAGTACATGTGCATGGAGTGCAAAACAATGGAAAATTAAAAATCTCATATTTAAGAGAGGATAATGCTAGGCTGTTCTCAGTGGTGGCAGATGATAGAACAAGGAGCAACGGTCCCAAGTTGCAGAGGGGGAGGTCTAGGCTGGATATTAGGAAACACTATTTCACTAGGAGGGTGGTGAAGCAGTGGAATGGGTTACCTAGGGAGGTGGTGGAATCTCCATCCTTAGAGGTTTTTAAGGCCTCGCTTGACAAAGCCCTGGCTGGGATGATTTAGTTGGTGTTGGTTCTGCTTTGTGCAGGGGGTTGGACTAGATGACCTCCTGAAGTCTCTTCCAACCCTAATATTCTATGATTCTATTATTCTATTTTTGGGTAGACCGTACTGAGCCACAGATTTATTAGCTCTGCTCTCCTACTCTTTTATCTGCATTCCCACCTCCCACCCTCCACATGAAGCTTGTGGGTGTGATTTTCCAACCTTCTCTTGCCGCCCCATCCTCCCTCTTGTTTTCTGTGTCTTGCCTTCATGTGCCAGCTACCCATACTTAAGGGCAACAAATTCTTCAAGAGAGTCTGGTTCCTCAGGAATGCAAAATGCTTTCAGAATCCAGTGCTAATTCACAAACTTCTGCGACTAACAGTTGCATCTGGAGGCAAAATGTGTGAAAGGAAAAGCTCCTGTGAGGGGGAAAAGCTGCATGTAGAATGGAAATTACACAAATATGAAAAAATATCCCCGCTGTCTTTTTCATCACAAGTGCCAGCTTTTCTTTCTAAAACTTAGACTGGGTTCAAACATGACAATTTTTTGTCCTAAGGAGGTTGCACTAGGAGATTTATCTGTACACACTCGCCTTTCATCTGTAATGAGAGTATACCTACAGAACTTTTCCTGTAGCCAGTATAAAATGCCAGACTTTAAATTAATTTATTTTAAGGATAGAAAATAATACAGGTTGTATCTAAATAGGTTTTTTTGTTTGGTTTTATTAAAAGCATCTAGACTGCGTACCTGTGACCTAAAACTAATTTCTTCACTGAAGCCCACAAATGCTAACCAGCTTCAATTAAAAATGCTGTCACCTGTTTATTATTATTTTGTTAAAAATTCTGTAAGATACACACTTCCTCTGGGTGTCCCAAAATGAATTATTTTAGCTAATAATAATAAATAATAATAGTTAATACACATTTTCCTTGCAAAAATACAAACATCAAAACAATGTAGTTGAATGCTGTTCATTTTAATAGAAGTACACTGTAAGGGGAAAAAAAGAAAGTTGTTCATTCTATTTATGCTGAGTTATAAAAAAAAAAGCTTTTACTTGGGGCCTTATCCTGAAACCCTTATTGATGTGACTACTCCTTCCTCAGATGAATCATTTCATTGACAGAAACACACAGGAGTATTTGTTCTCAGGAGTGGGGACTTTATTTGTTAAAGGCCCAATTCTGCAGCATTCCTAAACATGATCCTGTCTTTAAACTTAATAAGTTAAGGATGTGCTTAGGAACGTTCCTGAATCAGGACCCTATAGTGTAAAACTTTGAATTGCAAAACTGATTTTTTCTACTCTGGGTTAGTGTATTGTCTGCTATGGTCTGACACTTTAGGCAGAGTAGCATCACACAGCCCACAAGATAGCACAAACCACAACATTGTCCAGCTATACCGAAAGAAAGAGAGAAGACATTTGATACGGATTTAATCAGGCCACAACTTTATTATTAGATGCTTGGGACTACCTGGCAGATAAAAGTGTACAGTGCAGGTAACCCCATGTTCATTCCGTAATTACCAGGGGCGCTTCCGCCATCTCCCCCTCTTTTTACATCTTGGTTCCCCCAGACAATCCATTGCTGGGACCTCACCACCGTAGGAGGGCTAAAGTGGGCTATAAGAAAGGGGTGGTGGTGGCTCCCTGCCATACCAATCATAGGAGTCCCCAATGCCTCCACCCCGTTCTGTTCCATTAACAAACACCTCCTTTTTAAGTCCATTTCCAATCCATTTATCCAGTCACTGTATACCTTCCTTATGGAGTACCTGCACTGGACATCTGCCCCACACTTACATAATGAGTTGCAACAAACAGCCTACTGCCCTTCATGCGATGCATGAACAGAGCCCACCTGAACCCGCTGTGGGGAAGGCGAAAACCCTCCGACTTCACGTAGGCCAATCTGGTATTGAGGGAAAAATTCCTTCCCAGCTCTCCCTAAAAAGGGGTGACCCACAGCAGGTCTTGACCAAACCTCGTATTTCACCACCTAAAGTAGGGTTACCATATTTGAACATTCAAAAAAGAGGACACTCCACGGGCGGGCACGGGCGGGGGGAGGGAGGTATTTACACCAGTATCTACCAACTCGCGTTGTATTAATGTGTTATTATACTGTTATATATGCTGTGCGCTACATGTCATCTATGTTGAGTATATATAAGAAAAAGTGATATGGCCTCAAAAGTGAAGTTTAATTATTTAAAGTTTACTGTACTTCTTTATATGTAGTGAGTCCTTTCCTTTCACCAGTTCTTCAGTTTTCTTTCTCCTCATGTGCCCACACATACTTCTCTGTAGATCACATTTTTCTCAGCAATGGTTGATTGCTGTTTAAGAAGGCCTGAAAGTCTTTACAAGAAGATTGTCTGAAGTTGTACTGTACAAGTAGAATTCCTTTCAGTGGCTCAACATTCAAGTTGTTCCTTTCCTTTGTCCACTGACTTTGCATCAGTGAAAAAATGGGCTCTACATTTGCATTGTGAGAAGGAATAGCAAAGAAGAACTGTGCAATCTTTAACAGTTCACCCCTAACCGGCCCTCCATACAATTTCAGAAACCCAGTGTAGCCCTCAGGCCAAAAAGTTTGCCCACCCCTGTTCTAGACTCAAACCCAGGGTGCCAGGAAGCTCATCAGCAGACACCAGCCTCAGCTACAGAGTTTTTACCCAGCTCAGAACTCACTTCTGCCCAGACCCAGGGCCGGCTCTAGGTTTTTTGCTGCCCCAAGCAAAAAAATTTTGGGCTGCCCCCCACCCCAGCCCTGGGCTTTCCCCCTCCCCCCAACTGCACCCTCCTACCGCCCCAGCCCTGAGTCACTGGTAACTCGCTCCCAGGGCGGGTCATTCAGCAGGAATTTTGGATGTGCACAGAACACAGACAGGATTGGTTCCCATATGGTAACAGAACTGCAGTAAAGTGGAACAATTTTCAGCTTGTGTGACTGGAGGATATCTGGATGCATATTATAAGACTGTCCTACATAAATGAGGAGCCTTTATTATTCTTTTGTTCCATTCTTTGTTTCTATGGGGAATGCACTATCACGGTCTTCCTTTTAAACAAATAAAACTAAAACTTAAAAAAACAAAAACAAAAAAAACAAGCAATGGCTGTTGAAAATAGCAATTCCAGTCCTAATAACCACTGGGAAGCATTTCTTGCTCAATTTATTCTACTTTTTCTACAGCAAGTTACAGTGGATCAGTATATTTGATTTGGGGGAAATGAAGTAACAGCTGCCCAAACTGAGCTTGAGCACTCCTGAATTTTGAGGTGTTCAAATCTGGAAGGCAGGTGCTATATTCCCTTTCTGAATATTAGCTATATCTAGAAAGGAAAAGTCAATTTCTGCTTCCATGGCTCAGAAGTGGAAATCCTCCTAAGTGCCTGGTGAGATCCACATACCTCCCTTGCTAGGCTTCAGATAGAGAGGTGCACTGTCCATTTAGTCCCCCCAATTCCTTCTTTGGGGGAGAGCCCAGGGCTGGGGCAGCAGGAGGTGCGGGGGGGGGGAGGAAGAGCCCAGGGCTGGGGCAGCAGGGGGTGCGGGTGGGGGGAGAGCCCAGGGCTGGGGGACCAGGGGAATGCAGGTGGGGGCCAGAGCTGGGGCTGCAGGGGGTGTGGGTGGGGGAGAGCCCAGAGCTGGGGTGGCAGGAGGTGCAGATGGGGGCCAGAGCTGGGGCGGCAGGAGATGCGGGTTGGGTGAGAGCCCAGAGCTGGGACGGCAGGGGGTGCGGGTCGGGGGGGAAAGCCCAAGGCTGGGGCAGCAGGGGTGTGCGGGTGGTGGGGGGGAGTGCAGGGCTGGGGTGGTAGGGGGTGCGGGGGGGAGAGAGCCTAGGACTGGGGAGGCAGGGGAGTGCAGGTGGGGGGCCAGAGCTGAGGTGGCAGGGGGTGTGGGCGGGGGAGAGCCCACGGCTGGGGCAGCAGGAGGGTGCAGGTGGGGGCCAGAGCTGGGGCAGCAGGGGGGGGGGGGAGGAGAGCCCAGGACTGGGGCAGCAGGGGAGTGCAGGTGGGGGCCAGAGCTGGGGCAGCAGGGGGTATGGGCAGGGGAGAGTCCAGGGCTGGGGCAATACAGGGGTGCAGGGGGCGGGGGGGCGGCAAAAAACCTAGATCTGGCTCTGTTCCTACCATTCACAGCAAGCTGCAGATTTCAGTACCATATTCCTTTCTCCACCCTTTCCTGTTGCTAGTGGCCAAGGGAATGCTGGGAAATGTAGTTCTTCCCCTGCTCCAGGGCTGGCTCTATAGGCAGGGAGCTAACCAAGGAACTACAGCTCCCAGGGCCCCCTGTTGGTTCTCAGCTCCCATGCTGGATTCTTGCGCCCCTTGCAAATCTGCCGCCCCAAGCAACTGCTTGCTTTGCTGGTGCCTAGAGCCGGCCCTGCCCAGACCTCAGGGTTCAAGGATATTCGGGTTACCCACGAGGTCTAATTCTGAACTCACAGCCAAAGTTTGCCCTGAGAGCTAAGGTCTGGTTTTGTCCCATCTCTAGTTGATTGAGACAAACTAAGTCTCTGGGGTGAAGTTGAGCCCAATTTGTGCAGCTGCAAGATTCACGGCTCCAACTCAGAACCAGGTGAAGTTCTGAGATTTCTATGGCACTTTCCCTTTGGGCTCATTCATGAGGGAGTGGAGGGGGGAAATCAAGTAGATCACAGCCTGACCAAACATTGCAACACAAAAGCTGTTGGCTCATCCTGCCCCATCTGTGTCTGATTTTCTTTGACTGATTGCTGGTTTGATTTTGCAAATGCTTACATCAAGGCTCTCTTTCCCCTGCATCCTCCCAGACTCTCCTTACACCCATACATCTCCCAAACCAGGCCCCATGGACCACAACCAGCCCAGGGGCAACAGGCACGGGTCCCCATCCACATCCCACCCAGCTAAGGGTCAAATTCAGCCCCTGCTGCCTGGCTTGCATGGGAAAGCGAGCCACTGGGGCAGAGGAAATCGGCTGCTGCTCTGGGCAAGTCTCTGTAGTAATAGGGTGCAAGGGAATAATAATAAAAAGAACCACCAGAAAATATCAGCTGTCAGCAGCCTGGGTCCCAGCCAGCGCTTTTGCTAGGAGAGATCAGAAACACTAAACATCGCTGCCTCCCTTGGTTTCATCCCCTGTGTTCACCTAGGCTGCCTGAGCAGTTCCAGGGCCCAAAATTGGAAAAAACGTACCTGCAAGAGACACAAAGTTGTCACCGTGCAGCCTGCTAGCCCTGTAGAGTCGCACCCTGGCTTGCTGGGCAATAATGTCCTGGCTAGACCAAGTCCCAAGAAAATCAGCAGCTCCCTGCTGCATGGTCCATGCACAGACAACTCTCCCTTCTCCCACTGACAGGGGAGGGTGTTTAGGGCTGGCTCTGGACAATGCCCAGCCAGGCTGAAGTTGCAGCTTATATGGGAAATGGTTCTTTGTTTCAGTGCAAGGAGTTGCAGAGGCAAAAGTTCAAATCAGCAAAGTTAAGCAGAACCTTTTGCTCGTGGCTAGCTGGCTTCATCTGCAAAGCACTGTGCAGACACAGGCCTTGACTTATCCCCCGGTCCTGGCAGCTTCTGCCCCGAGGGACCCAGAAGTGGTGCCCCCCCAGGGATGGAAAGTCCACCTAGGGATTGGTGCAGTAGTAGGACAAGCTGCTTGCAACCTTAGCAGCCGCACAGTGGATGGGGCTGATCAATCAGGAGGTACTTCTGCTCCCAGTCACTGCAGCAGCCGGGGCAGCCTGGGCTTGGGGCCTCTCCCAGCTCCAGCAAGAGGGTGGGGCAGCCCAGGCTGGGGACTTCCTGCAGCCCTGTCCTCCTGCTGCCCCAAGCTCCTACCGCAGCTCCCTGGGCTTCCTCCTCCAGCCCGGGACCAGGACTTCTGCCCTGCCCTGCAGCCCTGTCCTCCTGCTGCCCCAAACTTCTACTGCAGCTCCCCGGGCTTCCTCATCCTGTGTCTCCTGGGGGCTTCCACTCCTGCCGGCTGCAGCCAGGGCAGCATGGGCTCAAGAATTCCACCCCCCTCCCTCTTTCCTTCCCCCTCCCAACAGCCGAGGCAGCCCAGAGGCTCCAGACTTCTGCTCCCTGCTGCTGCCCGGGTTCCTAGGTTCTGCATCTTCATCCCCGCCTGGCAAAATGCCGGACATTTTGAGCTATTTGAAAATTCCTCCCGGACGGCAATTTAAGATCTAAAAATCCGGACATGTCCGGGAAAATCCGGACATGTGGTAACCCTACAAAGGGGAGGGAGGGTCGGTGCTGCCTCAGCCTGCTCCGTGCAAAAGGGGGCTTCAGGTACAGGACTGCCCCTTTTAGACCCTTCTGCCCATCCGGTTCCATGGGGATGAGTCAGCATCGCCATGCCAGCCCCTTGTCCCCTTTTCCAGCAGTTTTCCTTTCTTCCCTCTCCCTCCTCCCTGCCCCCACCATGAAGCACTGTTTCCTTTGTTCAGCCAGACAGACAAATTCCTCCCCGCTTAAAAGTGCAGTGCGGGCAATAGTGAAAGTGTCATATATCATAAGTATCCTAGAAATGTAGGGCTGGAAGGGACTTTGAGATGTCATCAAGACCACACCCCTGCAATGAGGCAGGACCAAGTAAACCTAGAGCACCCTGACAGGCATTTGTGAACCTGTTCTTAAAAAGATGGTAATTCCACAAATGCCCTTAGAAGCCTATTCCAGAACTTAACTACCTTTAGAGTTAGAAAGTTGTTCCTAGTATATAACCTAAATCTGCCATGCTGCAGATTAAGCCCATTATTTCTTGTTCAACCTTCAGTGGACATGGAGAACAATTGATCACACTCCTCTTTCCCTCAGCCTTTAACATATTTAAAGACTGTTATAGGTCCACCCTCAGTCTTCTTTTCTCATGACAGAATGTGCCCAGTTTTTTTTTTTTAACTTTTACTCATAGGTCAGGCTCTCTAAACCATTTATAATTTTTGTTGCTCTCCTCTAGACATTCTCTTCAATTTATCCACCTCTTTCCTAAAGTGTGGCACCCAGAACTGGACACAGTACTCCAGATGAGGCACCACCAGTGCCAAATAGAGCAACACAATTCCTTCCTATGTCTTACCTACAACACTCCTGTTAATACACCTCAGAATGGTGTTAGCCTTTTCAATGACTGCGTCGTATTATTGACTCATTCCGTTTGTGATCCACTATAACTCCCAGATCTCTTTCAGCGATACTATCACTTAGCCAGTTATTCCCCATTTTGTAGTTGTGCATTTGATTTTTTCCCCTTCCTACGTGAAGTATTTTGCATTTGTCTTTATTAAATTTAATCTTGTTGAATTCAGACCAAGTCTCATTTTTTTCACAGACATTTTGAATTTTAAGCCTGTCCTCCAAAGTGGTTACAACCCTTTCCAGCTTGGTGTCATCTGCAGATTTTATAAGCATACTCTCCACTCTATTATCCAAGTCATTAATGAAGATATTGTATAGTATCAGACCTAGGACAGACCTTGGCAGGACACCAGTTTATATGTCCACCCAGCTTGACAGTGAACTATTGATAATTACTCTTTAAGTACAGTCTTTCAACCAGTTGTACATGAACCTTATAGTAATGTCATTACTGTAGACCACATTTCCCTAGTTTGCTTATGAGAGTGTCATGTGGAAGTGTGTCAGAAGCCCTACTAAAATCAAGATATATCATGTCTACTACTTCCCTCCTATTCACTAGGCCAGTAATCTTTTCAAAGAAGGAAATTAGGTTGGTGTGGCATGATTTGTTCTTGACAAATCCATGCTGGCTAACCTTTATAACCCTATTATTCTCTAGGTGCTTAAAAATTGATTGTTTAATAATTGGTTCCAGTATTTTTCCAGGTATCAAAGTTATGCTGGCTGGTTTATAATTTCCTTGGTCCTCTTTGTTCCCGTTTTTAAAGAAAGGTACTATGTTTGCCCTTCTCCAGTTCTTGGGGACCTCACCTGTCCTCCATGAGTTCTTAAAGATAATTGCTAATGGTTCTGAGATTACTTCTGCTAGTTCCTTAAGTACCCTAGGATAAATTAATCAGGCCTGGCCTACTTGAATGCAAACTTATCCAAATATCCTTTAATTTGTTCTTTCCATATTTTGGCTTGCATTTCTTCTTCCTTGTTAATTGTGTTGCGTATCTGGTCACCATTAACCTTTCAGTGAAGACTGAAGTAAAACAGGCATTGAATGCATCTACCTTCTTGATGTCTTCAGTTATTAGCTCTCCTTCCCTGCCAAGTAGAGGACCTATGCTTTCTTTCATCTTTCTCTTGCTTCTAATGTATTTAAATAATCTCTTCTTATTGCCTTTTATGCCCCTTGCTAGGTGTAATTTATTTTGAGCCTTAGCCTTTCTGATTTTGTCCCTCTATGCTTGTACTATTCATTGTTTGCCTCCTTTGCAATTCATCCATGTTTCCAATTCTTGTAGAATTTCTTTTTAATTTTCAGCTTATTAGAGAGCTCCCAATGGAGCCATATTGGCCTCTTACTATTCTTCCTATCTTTCCTGTGTATTGGGATGGTTTGAAGTTGTGCTTTAATATTGCCTCCTTGAGAAACTGCCAGCTTTCCTGAAAGCCTTGTTTCCTTATATTTTCTTCTATGGTAAATTACCTATAAGTTCTTTGCGGTTTGTTAAAGTTTGGAGTTTTTTTGAAGTTCGTTGTCCTTATTCTGCTGTTCTCACTCCTTCCTTTCCTTTGAATCATGTAGTCGATCATTTCAAGATCACTTTCCCTCAAACTGCCTACCTTCAGATGCACAACCAATTTCTCCACGTTGGTCAGAATCAAATCTAAAATGGCTGTTCTCCTGATTATTTCTTCCACTTTCTGGAACAAAAAGTTACCCCAAAACATTCCAAGAACTTATTGAAAATTTTGTGTTTTGCCGTATTACTTTTCCAAGAAATGTCTGCAAAGTTAAAGTCCCCCATTACTATCAGGTCTTGAGTTTTGTATATTTTTGTTATTTGTTCTAGAAATGCCTCATCCACCTCCTCTTCCTGATTTGGTCTTTATAGTAGACCTCTACCGCAGTGGTTCCCAAACTTGTTCCGCCGCTTTTGCAGGGAAAGCCCCTGGCGGGCCGGTTTGTTTACCTGCCATGTCCACAGGTTCGGCCGATCGCGGCTCCCAGTGGTCGCGGTTCGCTGCTCCAGACCAATGGGAGCTGCGGGAAGCGGTGCGAGCTGAAGGACGTACTGGCCGCTGCTTCCAGCAGCTCCCACTGGCCTGGAGCAGCGAACCGTGGCCACTGGGAGCCGCGATGGGCCAAACCTGCGGACGCGGCTGGTAAACAGACTGGCCCGGCCTGCCAGGGGCTTTCCCTGCACAAGCGGTGGAACAAGTTTGGGAACCACTGCTCCACCGTAACGTCACCCCTCTTTTTTATTCCTTTTTTCTTTACCCAGAGACTTTCAACTGGTCTGCCTCACATCCTTCTAGACCTCAGAACAAGTGTACATATTCTTGATGTATAATGCAACACTTCCTCCTTTTTTATCCTGTCTGTCCTTCTGGAACGAGCTATATCCCTTTATACCAATATTCCAGTCATGAGATTTATCCCACCAAGTCACTGTGATGCCAATTAACTTGTAATTTAATTTATGTACTAACACTTTCAGTTCTTTCTATTTATTCCCCATACTTCTTGGATTCGTGTATAGACATCTAAGATGTTGAACAGACTCCCCGGTGAGTCCCAGAATCCTTGCCTTGGCCCTTAACCTCAACTGGGAGGATTCATGAGAACACAACCTGCACCCCCTACTCCTTCATTCTTGCTCCCAGAGCCCTATAGCCAGTACTGATCTGCTCAGGGTCATACTGGGCAGTATCATGAGTGCCTATGTAGCAGCATGGGGTACTGGTCAGAGGGATGGACGACCCTTGGCAACCTTTCCATAACACATTGGATACAGGCTCTAGGCAGGTATCACACCTTCCATGACATTCTGTCAGGTCAGCAGATGGATGCCTCTGTCCCCCTAGAAGGAAGTCCATGACCACCAGCATCCTACATCTCCTACTCTTGGGTGCAGTGGCTGTGAGCCTCCCAGCTTTGGGGGTAGGTGGCTCCTCCTCCTCAGGCTTTGGGACTGGCTCCTCACCTCCTGTTGCCAGTACAGCATACTGGTTCTTCACCGCAATGGATGGGAGCGAGGGGTGGAGCACTGTCTATTGCCAGCAGCCAGTCTCCTCCCCATAGAGCAGATTTGAAGGGGCTCTAAACAATGCTGGGGGCCAGGATAACAGAAAACTGGTCACAGAATTGGGGAGCTACAGTTGGCTTTTGTTCCTGTACCCCCTTAACAGCACCCAGTAGATATTGACCACAGCTGAAAATTAGGGTCTTAGACTGTAAGCTCTTTGGGGCAGGGACTGTCCTTTAGTTCTGTGTTTGTACAGTGCCTAGCACAATAGGGTGCTGGGCCATGACTGGACCTCCTGAGCACCACTGCAATACAAATAGTAATACTATAGGGCTTATCCTAGAGTATATTGAATTACCTTGCTCTCATGGAGGAGAAAGATGAAAGAACATATAATATAAAAGTTGGGGATGCCTTTACTCACCGGCCAGTAAGCAGTGTACATTTATGCTCAGATTTTGTTCCTGATTATTTCTGCATAGAGTTCTTTTATTTTTTTTAAAAAGTTTGTTTTAGAGGAGAACCATGTATTTGTACAAATCAATTATTTGAATATTTTTAAACACAGTAATATCTACATGATTCAGTGGCAGTGAACATACTTTGCAGAAAGTGTATCTGTCACAAAATATGGGTTAGAGATCTTCTTCAGTGAAGATCTGGCTATTTCAAATTGGTATTTGTTTTTAGAATCCTGCCCAGCTCACCACGCCCATACCCACAGAACACATACAGTACCCCGAATTTAAATGAGAACTGAAAACAAACCCAATTTACAGTTCAGTGGGTGAAAATTGTTCTCTTCTGTAACGATTTAATTCACATGTGGTCAGTTGGAAACCTTTTGCTTTTTCATCTACTATAGTTCCTTCTCACTTACATGTCTATATATCTGAGTTTTGAACACACAATTATTTCTTCTGAGAGCAGATTATCAATGATTAGCACCTTTTTGTCCCCAACAGGACCATCTACCTGAGCTATCATCTCCAATAAACTTAGTTCAGACAGTCACACTTTCCTTTCCCAGCCCAGATTCACACTGACTCCAGTTCAGGTTTTTAATTTGATCCTCTCCATAGCTTTGAATAACAAGATATGATCACTCTAACTTTTCATACCTTTCAATTCCCTCTCACTGTGAGCTGCATCCCTCATTTTACATTACAATTTAGTGAATTTACTTCAGTTGTTCCCTGAGCTGTTACAGCATATGGTATCTCTGTTACATTAATGTATTAATATTGGATGGGCTCTGCACAAAGAATGAGGCTCTAGAAAAAGCTTGGTATCAGTATAAAATATATCCGTTCTACTTCATGTGATTTCAAGTAAAACTGAATCTTTGTCCTACCTTTCCGAGACATGTACTCTTAAACTGGATGCTGACAGTGCAAGAAGTAACACCTTTCAGCAGGTAAAATACGTTGTTATGGAAGGGATGTATGGCAAGGATGCTGACAACAATTAGCACATGCTACTCATTAACAAAGAGAGATTTCAACTGAGCTGAAGTGGCAGGCTGCCATCAGTGTGATGGTTACGGGGCAGTTTAATTTCTAACGAATGGCAGCACTGGATTAGTAACTATATTCAACAAAATGCTGCCTGCATTCTCTTATGGCTTTCATTACCAAATTGAAAATCTGTGTAGATTTCTGAAAATTACTTTTAAATGTAGCCAATCTCCTAGACTGCAAGGCTTGATTTGCTGGTGAGGGAGCCCTGCTGTGAGATTTTAATGAAAGATCATAGTGGCCCTCCAAGACCGTCAAAGAGCTATGGGCCCTGAAAGACCTGAAATAATCTGTTTTACTTTTAATGGCAGCCATTTTATATTCATTAAGATCAAAATGCAGTTTTGCAGGCAAATTGCAAAGCTGTTCCACTCACAGCTTGAGAACCTGGAGGCCCTACAGCTTTTTATCTTGTTCATAAGCAAATATGCAGTTAATATCTTTTAATATGCTTTGATGCTTGGTACCTTATGGGTACATTGTACTGGAGGTTAGAGAACTGCATGTTTCCTTGGCAGTGTCAGCAACGAACTGAAGCACTAGTTCTTTTATTTCCATAATGGCACAAGAAATGAGTCTTTTTTTTTTTTAATATGAGCTCCGCTCAAATAAATTGTAAAGCACCATGTAGTATACGTTCAGGGTCTCGGAAAAGGCACATTTTTTTCACTACATTCCATCTGTTGGTGGATTTTATTATTGAAATTTATACAGCCACATTATTTAAATGTAAACAGCTAAATAAGATAGGATCAAATCATTGGCATCTGGAAACTGTGCTCTTATCCTCTTTGATTGTGAGGTTGTGTGCATTAATAATGGAGTTCTAAAGACTGTGATTCCACCTGATATACTGTATGACCTTAACAGTTGTGATTTCATCAAAGTTTCACTGTACTGGAAAATGAAGGTATTTTGCAGCTCATTTCTAACAAGGCTAGTTTGCATTATCTCATGTCCTGAGTGGTCATGCTTTTTTTGTATGTTCTAAATATCACTTTGGTTGTTGGCTGTTGCACTTCTGGTAATGAATCCTATTGTAAATTAAACTCCCATCAGATTATTATTTTCAGTGAATAAGCTGCATCTTCACACTTGTGTTGGTGAATTGCATGTACAGAGGAAACCATTATCATTATTCATGAACTGTGTGTAAGAGCTTTTTACTTCACTAGTAGGCTGAATTCTACTCTTACCATAGACTTTTGCAAGGGACTCGTGGTAGCAACAGAGGCCTGTTAAAGTCTGTTGTTGGATTGTTAGGGCAGGAGAAGTGAAATTAATTTCCTATCTCAAGACTGGAAATACACAGGAGTAGTTCATAGAAGCACTATGTTTTCTAAGTTTTATATACATGGCAGATCTTTCTTTCTTTCTTTCTTTCTTTCTTTCTTTCTTTCTTTCTTTCTTTCTTTCTATTGTTTTGAGGACTGGGAAAAGTTCAGCTGTTACCCAGTAGAAGGTGCCCGTGTGTCATGTCTTATTTTCAACTTTCAGCTAAGAAGATCCACTCATACAAAGAAAACTGTCAAGACTGGTTGATTTAAGAAAGTGGTGTCAGCCCCTTTATGGAAGTTAATACCAACTGTGCTGTCTCCAAAAAAAAAAAAAAAAAGTGCATTAAGACAGCTCCATCAAGAGGCTAGGTACTCTGTCCCCAGGCCCTCCCAACCTTTGTACGTATCTGTGCCCCACAGGCGTATTATAGTATTGTATGACATGTTTACAAGTTCTAACATCTTACTTTGTGCAACTGCATAGCTTCCTTGCAGTGCTAGAGAACTTTGGGCTTTGTATATCTGGCAAAGATGAGGGAATTTGATAACCTTCTCTCTTTGGGTCTTAGGGCGAGTTGAAT